>NC_041394.2:209034066-209119066 GCF_900747795.2 Erpetoichthys calabaricus | reverse complement strand
CACGGGGTTGACAGATGTAAACAAACTCTGGGGAGTGGATTCATTAAGTTGGGAAAAGTCATGAGGTTGTTGCCATGTCTCGGTTAGACAGAAAAAGTCAAACTTACGGTCAGTGAGGAGATCGTGGATGAGATGCCCCTTGCTCATAAGTGACGGATGTTCAACAGACCGAAATTGACAACGGCGTCATCGCATTTAGCAATGGTGTTAGCCGACTGAGCTAGGCTGGCTAACACGCTGTGGTCAGAGACCCTGCCTAAGTTACGTGGAGGATGTCGAGAACTGGACCAGATGGAGTTTATTATTTTTGAAGTGTCATCCTGGAGACTCCGGCGGGACCCACAGTGGATGTATCTCTGATGGGGGAGGAATACGATGTCCGGGTGGAGATACAGCCCAGTCAGCGGAGGCTTGGACAGGTGGAAGCGCAGTCGGAGGAGCTCAGCAGCTGAGTACTGAAGCAGGCCCGTCGCAGGTTGGATAGTGAGTGACAGGAAGGACCAAACAAACACGAAACCAAATAAATATCCTACCGGTCCACATTGTAAGCGAAGACGCAGACAAGTCAGATGTCCAGAGAACAGAGCCAGGTAAGTTTCAAAGAGGGGATAGGCTGAAAATAGTCCATACACAGCCAAATCACCAGTTGAGCTAGAAATCAGTCTAGCTTTAAATGACTAAAAAATAATACTCAACGAATAAATTTGCCCAAAAGGAAAACAGTTGCTTAGTCCGTTAGATCATAAGTTAATCGTGAAAAAGTTACTGGCAAGCAGCAGCGACCAGTCCCGCCAGCGTTCGCTAAACCAGAAGCCAAGACCACCCTGATCACCCAAGAAGATGGTGCGTTTTGTGACATGGCACATTATCCTGCTGGAGGAATGTGTATGAAAAAAGTATATTATGACCAGACAGAGATATACACGACCATCAATGATGCTTGCGGTGTGCTGTGGCATTCAGATTATACTCAATTGTTATTAAGAAACCCAATATATGCCAAGTAAATATTCCCAGCACAATTATGCTAGCTCCACCAGTTTATACCATTGACACATGTCGCTTACACGAAATTCTGAGCTTCCATGTGCATGTCTTTGCAGAAACTGACAATCATCAGACTAATATTTTCTAATCTTCATTTGCCCAGTTTTGGCAAGCATTTACAGTTAGGTCTGTAAGTTTCATCCAGGTATATATTTTATATTACTTTGTCCAATTACTTTTGAGTGTTTGAAAAAGGAGGGTCTCTGTGAAAAATGGCTGTAATTTCTGAAAGCTTAATGCAGTACTTGAAAGTATATACTTCTGTCACATCTAAACTGCTTAATTTCAAATTCATTGTGGTGTTATACAGAGAGAAAATGTAAAAAATTGCATCAATGTCCAAATACTTATGGACCTAACTGTACCTATTGTAGCCAGATTTTCTTGTTCTTAGCTGACAGGGTTGGGACCCCATGCAAACTTCTGCTGCTGTGGAACATATACTTCACAAGGTTACACCTTGTGCATTCACAGTTGTGCTTCTATACACCATTATTGTAAAAAGCTATTATTTGTGTATCTGTAGCCTTTCTGTTGGCTTGAATGGATCTGTCTTCTAAAACCTTTCTCATTGTTTGCCTAGATAACTTTGGGATGAGAACTTCAGCCTAGAGACCACTTATGGATGTTTGAAGAAGCAGGCCATATTCATTACTGAGCAGTTAACAGAACAAAGTGGACACTGACTGCATATATATTATAGAGTCTTCTTATTTTTTTTAGTTGTGATTAATCATGAATTGAATGATCTTGTTTCATATTCTTACTTAAATGTGCATTCTTGCCATGTGGCAATCTGTTCTGCAAAGGGCATTATATAAAGTTTGATAGATAATTTAGAAACATATTGTATATCAATAAAAAGTAAGTTTTCTTTGTTCACAGACAGTTGGAATTAAAAGTGTTATGGTGTTTTAAATATATGTTTATTTGCCATCTAAATAGTTAGTTTTAATGACGTTGTGTCCTCAAGACTGCTTTCTGTGTCTGGTAGTCTAATGGAGGAGCTAGTTTTGGTATTAATAATTTGTTAACACATTGCATGAGGGATGAGCACTTTTAGGAATAGTTATTTGAATTATATCCTTAATAATAAATTCTTTTTTAATTCAGTTGTTTTCTTCTGTGTGCAATCAAAGTATGAATACAACATTTTGCTTTAAATATTGTTTATATTTAACTTCTACATATCAATCTTATTAACATAAAATATTTTATTCCTACAATTCAGAAATGGAGATGTAGTTTAGAAAATGGATGGATGAATGAGTAATATGTTAATGTTATTTGAATTCCCAGTTAAATTTGCTTGCTTGTTTCTAATATATTAATATGCACCAGAGACTAAAAATGTTCTCAATTTTGAAGCAATATGCCCTGAAAGATTCTATGTCACGTTCAATTGAGGTAATCCGCTCTGACGTTTGAATATCTTTTTTAAAAAAGTCCTTAAATCAGGCCTTGGGTGTTTAATACAGCGGTTGATTTCAGACCGTAATAAATGAGAGGAACCAAAAATTATTCCAAAAATATATGTCCATAACCTCCACTAGTTTTGCCTCTAAATTTGAAAGAATCAGTGAGAAAATTTTAACTCAGCCACAGGGGATGCAAACCCAGCCACAGGGGATGCACAAACCAGTGTGCTTCTTCATGCCTGTCCCAAGCCCGGATAAATGGGGAGGGTTATGTCAGGAAGGGCATCCGGTGTAAAATTTTGCCAAATCAATATGCAGACAACAATACAAGTTTCCATACCGGATCAGTCGAGCCCTGTGTTAACAATGACTGCCATCAGTACTGTTAGCGAACAGGGTGCTAGCGGAAATTGGGCTACTGTTGACCGAAGAAGAGGGGGGAGACGTGTCTAGAGGCAGGAGGAGAGGAGGAAGGTTAAAGAGAGTGGATTGAAGAGAGGGTAGGAACTTTGAATGTTGGCAGTATGACTGGTAAGGGGAGAGTTACCCAATATGATGGAGAGAAGGAAGGTTGATATATTGTGAATGCAAGAGACTAAATGGAAGGGGAGTAAGGCCAGGTGGATCAAAGGTGATTTCAAATTGTTCTATTATGGTGTGGATGGGAGGAGAAATAGGGTAGAGGTTATTCTGAAGGAACAATATGTCAAGTGTGTTTTGGAGGCGAAAAGAGTGTCAGACAGAGCAATGATTATGAAGCTGGAAATTGGAAATGTGATGATGAATGTTGTTAGTGCATATGCCCCTCAGTGGATTTCAATGGACATGTTTGTGAAGGGAACAGAGGAGACGAGGTGGTGATGGGTAGGTATGGTGTCAAGGAGAGGAATGAAGAAGGTCAGATGATAGTGGATTTTGCCAAAAGGATGGACATGGCTGTGGTGAATACGTATTTTAAGAAGAGGGAGCAACATAGGGTGATGTATAAGAGTGGAGGAAGATGCACACAGGTAGATTACATCCTATGCAGAAGAATCAATCTGAAGGAGATTGAAGACTGCAAAGTGGTGGCAGGGGAAAGTGTAGTTAAGCAGCATAGGATGGTGGTCTGTAGGATGACGTTGGAGATCAAGAAGAGGAAGAGAGTGAGGGCAGAGCCAAGGATCAAATGGTGGAAGTTGAAAAAGGAAGGCAGCAAGGTTGAGTTTAGGAAGGAGGTGAGACAGGCACTGGATGGTTACCAGACAGGTGGGAAACTACAGCAGATGTAGTAAGGGTGACAGCAAGAAGGGTGCTTGGCGCAACATGTGAACAGAGGAAGAAGGAGAAGGAAACCTGGTGCTGGAATGGGGAAGTACAGGAGAGTATGCAGAGGAATAGGATGACAAAAATGAAGTGGGATAGTCAGAGAGATGCACAAAGTAGACAAGATAAGGTGCCAGGTGAAGAGAGAGGTGGTGAAGGCTAAAGAAAAGGCATATGATGAGTTGTATGAGAGGTTGGACACAAAGGAGGGAGAAAAGGACCTGTACTGATTGGCTAGACAGAGGGACCGAGCTGGGAAAGATGTGCAGCGGGTTAGTGTGATAAAGGATAAAGATGGAAACATACTCACAAGCAAGGAGAGTGTGTTAAGCAGATGGAAGGAGAACTTTGAGAGGCTGATGAATGAAGAGAACGAGGTGACACAGAGAAGAGGTTGGATGGTGTGGAGATAGTGAATCAGGAAGTGCAATAGATTAGCAAGGAGGAAGTAAGGACAGCTATGAAGAGGATGAAAAATGTAAATGCCGTTGGTCCAGATGACATACCTGTGGAAGCATGGAGGTGTTTAGGAGAGATGGCAGTGGAGTTTTTCACCAGATTGTTTAATGGAATCTTGGAAAGTGAGAGGATGCCTGAGGAGTGGAGAAGAAGTGTACTGGTGCCGATATTTAAGAGTAATGGGGATGTGCAGGACTGCAGTAACTACAGGGGGATAAAATTGATGAGACACAGCATGAAGTTATGGGAAAGAGTAGTGGAAGCTAGGTTAAGAAGTGAGGTGATGATTAGTGAGCAGCAGTATGGTTTCATGCCAGGAAAGAGCACCACAGATGTGAAGTTTGCACTGAGGATGTTGATGGAGAAGTAAAGAGAAGGCCAGAAGGAAATGCCTTGCGTCTTTGTGGACCTGGAGAAAGCATATGACAGGGTGCCTCAAGAGGAGTTGCGGTATTGTACGAGGAAGTTGGGAGTGGCAGAGAAGTATGTAAGAGTTGTACAGGATATGTACGAGGGAAGTTTGACAGAGGTGAGGTTTGCGGTAGTGTGGTACCCGCGCATTACCAAATTTAAGTTGAAGAAGCATTAAACTTGAAGCAGCAGTATTTATAAGGTTGTAAGGAAGTGCGCTTACCGTTTGTGTGTTGAGGGTGCTGCCACAGGAATAAAGGGCCGTCTAGCGGGTGAGCGCTGTGAGGCGCGGTGTGTCTGGACACATGTGGAGCCGGTGTAATGGCCAGTTCTGGCTCCACCGCACATGTTCATTTTTACATGCTGGTGTCCTCACAGCCTGCCCAGCGCAGGTGGTTTAAGGAGCAGTGCGCCTGAAAGAAAAAGCCAGCATTTGTTTGAGTAAACAGGGTTGAGTCAGAGATGGGGATCCCATCTTGTAAATAAATGATTTTACTTACTGGTGAGCTGTTGTGCTTGAGCTCAGCATAACCGTTGGCTGTCCAGGAGGGGTGGCTTAAGCGCATGACCCGTAAGGGGTTCAATTTTAAATACATAGTTGCTCGGGGCGGGGCATGGCGTGAACGCGCTAGCGTCTACCTGGATAGGTGTTTGAGGTAGACGGGGTGGCAGATTGGCTGGACAATCTTGCCGGTTATATTTAAGGAGTTACCAGCCAACAGGGGTCGTCAGTGGACCTAAAGGCGAGGTAGGAGTAAGCACTGCTGAATGATTGGAGTAGCAGTTGTGACTTTGGCAGCTTTGTACATATTCTTTTATAAATATTCGTTTGTATATAGAGTTATATATCTCCTAGTGATCATTTTGGTGGAGGTATATATACTTATTTGGTGCTGGGATAATTTTGATTTTGGGTTTGGTGCAATTGTTTTTGTATATACACACACTTGGTTTTTTTCTTGTGCATTTATTTTTTCTGTTGGAGAAGCTTCTTGAGCCAGAGATAAAAGAAGACAACCTTCATTATTGGAGTGTGTGTGTAGTTTTTGTAGGAGTGCACTGTTTTTTGTAAATACACCATATTTTTCCTTTTTATTTGTTTTTATTTATTTCTGAAGAAGTGTCAGTGCTGAAGGACTGTGTCTCAAAGCTCACCTGACACTTCTGCATTTTGGTTGTACAGCACTCTTGTAAATAAACTTGCACCATTCACCCTTCAATTTTTGTGTGTGTCTCATCTCTCCACTGATGCTGTTCGGTTCATAAATTATCAGATGTCCAGAGTGTAGGCTGGGGCCACTTCCCACTACACGGGATATCACAGGTAGGAGTGATGGATGCATTCAAGGTGGAGGTGGGATTACATCAGGGATCAGTTCTGAACCCTTTCTTATTTGCAATGGTGATGGACAGATTGACAGATGAGATTAGACAGGAGTCCCCATGGACTAATATGTTCACAGATGACATTGTGATCTGTAGCGATAGTAGGGAGCAGGCTGAGGAGACCCTGGAGAGGTGGAGATATGCTCTAGAGAGGAGAGGAATGAAGGTCAGTAGGAACAAGACAGAATACATGTGTGTAAATGAGAGGGAGGTCAGTGGAGTGGCAAGGATATAGGAAGCACAGTTGGTGAAGGTGAATGAGTTTAAATACTTGGGATCAACAGTACAGAGTAATGGGGATTGTGGAAGAGAGGTGAAAAAGAGAGTGCAGGCAGGGTGGAATGGGTGGAGAAGAGTGTCAGGAGTGATTTGTGACAGAGGGATATCAGCAAGAGTGAAAGGGAAGGTCTATAGGACGGTAGTGAGACTAGCTGTGTTATATGGGTTGGAGACGGTGGCACTGACCAGAAAGCAGGGGACAGAGCTGGAGGTAGCAGAGTTAAAGATGCTAATATTTGCATTGGTTGTGACGAGGATGGATAGGATTAGAAATGAGTACATTAGAGGGTCAGCTCAAGTTGGACAGTTGGGAGACAAAGTCAGAGAGGCGAGATTGCGCTGGTTTGGACATGTGCAGAGGAGAGATGCGGAGTACAGTAATCATATATCACAATCACACTCATCACATATGACATATATAATGTATATATGTTCAGCAGGAGTCTGTTAAGGAGAGTTTTCAGCCATAGCAGGCTTATCCTTTTTAACCCCTGGCTTACTGTCAGTGGACCAGGTTAACGGGAGCTACAGTATGTTGCTCTTTACTGCCCCCCATTTTAAACATCACTTTCATGAGGCATTGAATTGATTTTGAAATGTGACATTTAGTGGGCCATCTAAGCCACAAACACTTTTGGTTGTCTTCAAACATATGTTTTATACATCTGGCTCTGCAAGACTTCAGTAAAACAGTCTGAATGTAGTCCTTGTTGGGAGTTTTTTTGGAAGTCAGTAGGGTCTGTCGCTAATTAAATTACCCTGTATCTGTATCAACAAGGTTTCTTGTGCTTCTACCCAGTGTTGTCTTAATACTGTGATAAAGGGATTAAATGACTTCTGTGAAATAGTATCTAAGGGGTACATGAAACGTGTGACATGCAGCTTGGTGATATTGTGTTTGCCAGCTTCATTCCACATAGCACACCTGAACAAAAATCTTCTCTTTCAGTTCATTTGCATAATAATAAAATCAATCTGAGAAACACCACGCTGTCTGTACAGTAAGCATTTCAAATAATTTTAATATAACACACTAGCAAGCAAAGAGGACTCTATACATTTACAAATGCAGTACAGTTAGCATAAGAATTTTTTTTCTTAACACAAACATAACATATGCAAAGATATTTATTCTTAATTCATCTTCAAACAGCAGGAGCCTTTATAAAAAATGACCTTATTCTTTGAATGTGATAACCTACAGCTTGCCTTGGCATACATATTTAATCATGACTAAACAAAGAAGCATAGCATTTACATAACGGCTTGCAAAAGAAAGCATGATAAGTGAGAAAAGGGTCTCTAAATGTTTGCTATTCTGACCTTGCTTTAGCACTGTCAGGAACAAATAATTGCATACTTAGATCTGACATGCCTAGGTCCTCGAGTGTGTACCATGTATTTTAGAGATGCTTGACATCAAGCTATCAACAGCATGGAAAGCAGGGAATGTCTCAGCTAGTGGCACAATGGTTGGCATCAACCACCCACCTACCAGACATATACACTAGAGATGAATGCTGAATGAGACTACTGAAAAGCAGTTGGCTTCTGAAGATAATATAACACTAAAGAATTAAGAAGCACAGCCTGAAGCAATGCTTCTCAAGTATTTGATTAAATCTTATGCTGCCACTATCCCTGTGAAGCAGTTCTCATAATACTAAAGTCAAAGTTAAAAATTATGTTAACCAAGTGTTTTGCATCTGTTTAAATGGCAAATATCATATTTACTGTGTTCTAAGAATATGTATCATTTTCAGTTCATTAAAATTGGAAAATGTTCATCTTGAAATCAAATTAATACAAGGATAGGGAGCCAGTCCACTGGACTAATTCAGTCTAAAGTTGCTAGTTTTGGATGTGAGGGAGAAAGCCCATATTAAACTGCGCAGAGACAGTAAACATAACCAGGGCAAGCATGTGAACCACTAGTGCCACTTTTTCCTCTTGTGCCGAAAACCAGACTAAGCCAATATGTGGAGCCCATGCACCCTTCATTGAAGCTGTGGTTTTGTTCTGGACATTGTTCTGTTTTAGCCTGTGTCACCAAGTAGGGAACAAACTGCAATTGAGGCATTATTAATCTAGCTGCCATTTTTCAACACTTCCTTTAGCTGTCAGGATGTGGTCCATCTGTGAAATACTGGCAATTTGTTCAAAATGGAGTTTCATGCATTCTATCACAGATGACATACAAACACTTATTGCATTTCAAGTTGAAATTCTGATCGGTAATGAAACATAAAATAATGTGAATATCAAAGGAGCAGGAATAAAGGCTAAAAAAAGTGTAATTCAGGTTAAAAAAAACAGCAAAAGGTGCAATCAACACTGCATTAACTTCCTTCATATTTTTTAAGAAGTGTAATGTACCTGGAGATGGTAAGGGGTTATAGATTAACTTGGGTACCTTGTTTAATGCAACAAAAAAGACAAATGAAAAAGTTTCACTTGAGAAAGTCACGCTCTTCTGTGGTGCTCTACCCTCTTTGGATGCGGGTTCCCAAATGAAAACAAACTTTTGGTGTCGCAGGAAGTGGAAGATGGCTGACCATCAGCTACAACATGTTTATGATGAACTTGGGGCCCTTGAGAGTCAGACTCTGCAAATCCTTGCCTGACAGACGCACCTCAGGGATCTGAAAGCTCACCTGCAAAAAAGAGACCTCCTCAGCAATTGTGATCAAGGCAATTCATCTCCATGCGGCGACATCAACTCTGTACCGTGCCGCTGTCTAGGCCATGTGAATTTTTTCCCCGTTCCTACCTGACACGATGATGACGGAACCTGGCTGTTTCAACGTTGCAGGCAGGGGCTCAAGGCCAGATCACCTACGTTGGCTCAGGCAGTCTTCGAAATCCACAACTGCTTTTACTTTCTCCGAACCCCTGCATTACCGGCAGACCTTGGTGATATAGTTGTTATTGGGGATTCAATTGCATGCAACCACTATGTTTCAATTCCTAAACAGAATTTTTTTGTTTGTTTTCCCTGTGCAGGTGTTTGACACATTACAAGAAGAGTGGCAACAGCCTTTGAGAAGCACCAGGACAGGGCTGTTGGAACCGTTGTATTCCTTACAGGCATAAATGACATTCGCTATCGACAGTCGGAGGTTCTAAAGGCGGACTTCACAGCATGAAAGAGAGGACCTTGTGCTGTGAGAATCATCATTTCAGTTCCTCTGCCATTAGTTAGAAGGTCAAATGAAGCCTACAGTCGACTACTGTTCTTGAACAACTTTTTGAGAGGATTGATGAAACATTGGCTTTGTGGACAACTGGGATCTCTTTTTTCATAAGAGATAGTCTGCATTTATCACTGAAAAACTGGATGGCGTGGAGTCAGGTGCCCATTAAGGGGTGTCTTCTCAGTGTTGCTGGAGAAAAATGAGAGGACATGGCTAGTGACTGCACCCCCTCTCACCCCGAGATGGTACTACATACCTTAGAGGAGCTCAGAGGAAGATCCACAGACACACATCTGTGAGAACACGTACACCTATGTACCTTCAGTACTGACACAAACCATTTCTTTTATGTCACTTATAATTAATTCTGTGATGGTGTCCTGTCCAGGAATGTTTATTGTTTTGTACCCACTGCTAAGACTACAGCTTCCCAGATCACTGGATAAGCGGATTGAAAATGAGTGGATGGATGGAAATTTATTATAGGCTAATGCCCTTTGTGATTTTAAATTGACTCACCCCTATTTAAACTTGCTAGTTACCACCATGTTTGTAGTGTTGTAGTGTAATCTTTCATACTCTGGTTTTGAAAACGTCTTTTGATTAAAAAATTCTCACTTCTTCTTCTTTTGGCTGCTCGCGTTAGGGGTTGCCACAGCAGATCATCTTTTTCCATATCTTTCTGTCATCTGCATCTTGTTCTGTTACACCCACCACCTGCATGTCCTCTCTTACCACATCTGTAAACCTTCTTTTAGGCCTTCCTCTTTTCCTCTTCCCTGGCAGCTCTATCCTTAGCATCTTTCTCCCAATATACAGTATATGTGTTGAAAATAAACATAACCTGTTACAAGACGAAAATCATTCTGTAAAGCCAGATTATAGTTTGGCAGTTGAAGACATCAGTGGGCTAGTGATAAACATGAGCGGTGCATTGCTGCCAACTGTATGTGGTCTCAGTCGCTCACAGTTGCAACAATATAATTGGAGTTAATGTGAGGCTGAAAACTTTGGCAGCTAAGTTCATGAAAAGACAAACTCTATAGAGTGCATTTTAGCTAAATGGTACGCTGTCAAACCCAGCAAAAAGGAGGTGTAAAGAACTCCCATTAAGCAAGATGAGCCACAGGAGATACAGATTTCTGTACTCAATAAACTCAAAACAGTTAATTTGCCTGACGAGAGTGACATTTCTGCAGCAGAACCACTGGTGAGGATGCAATGCATCCAACTTCTGTTTGCAGATCAAAATGAAAAATTAAAGTAAATTACATTTACTGTCTAATTGGAAATGCCAAATGTTCCATACTTGGATATCAATATAGTGTTTTAACGGATAATATATAGAGACCACAATGCTTCTCTAAACACTGTTTACTTCCATGTAGGGATGCAATAGTCAAAATGTTGGAAGTATATAAATTAATTAGTACGCTTTAGTTAACACTAAGCCTTTGAATTAATAACAACAATTTTAAGCTTTCTATTTTTGTCAAGAGCCGTCTTTTGATTGGTTTCTTTTTCTCTTTCACTGTGTTTCCATAGGGGTGGTACGGTGGCGCAGTGGTAGCGCTGCTGCCTCGCAGTTAGGAGACCCGGGTTCGCTTCCTGGGTCCTCCCTGTGTGGAGTTTGCATGTTCTCCCTGTGTCTGCGTGGGTTTCCTCCCACAGTCCAAAGACATGCAGGTTAGGTGGATTGGCGATTCTAAATTGGCCCTAGTGTGTGCTTGGTGTGTTTGTGTGTGTCCTGCAGTGGGTTGCCACCCTGCCCGGGATTGGTTCCTGCCTTGTGCCCTGTGTTGGCTGGGATTGGCTCCAGCAGACCCCTGTGACCCTGTGTTCAGATTCAGCAGAAATGACTGGAGGAAAATGGGGGCAGGTTTTTAAGAGGATACCCTATAGGCATTGCCTTTTCCATTGTGTATTTATGAAAACATGTTTAGGGAGTTGGCCCCATACATATATTTTTGTTTTGTCAGACATGCCTGGCCCTGCCAGATTACTAAAGTGGTGTTCTGTGTAGCAGGTAAATGGTGAACTGAAAAGCTCCTGAGTGACACAGAAATGGAGGATAAATACCAAAAGTCCAGATTGTCCGTATCTCTTGGACCTGTCCTTTTGGGGTACACAAAGTACACAAATGAGCCCATGCTATTACACATAGAGACACAGGTTAATTATTTTTATAAACTGAGCAATAAGTAAATCGAAAAACTACAAGAAAATTAGATTATTTACATTGTCTGTTAATGTAATTCCAAACTATTTTATCATAGATCTACATAGTGTGTAGTAAAGCTAATATGTCACAGCTACCCTGTATGCTAACCTAATAATAACTACCCTCAAGTTATCACGCAGAACAAACTGGACAGCTTCGGAATCCATGCAGAGCTGTCAAGAGTAAAAAACTCTCACGTGATTATAGGCTGGACACACAAAACAAAAATGATGAAGTCTTCGGCTATACAGCTAACTCTCCTGTGTTAAAATAATTCTTATATTGTTGCATTAACCTTTACAAGTGTATACAGGGGAACTTTGTTTTCTTTTTCACACTTTCTAGTGTAACTCTAACATTACAATTTTGCAATGTAGATTGCGGATTGGCTGTTTGCACAAACAAGACAGAAACAAGAAAGACATTGTCTGGGTATTATGTAACAGGAAGGGTGTGTATGTTTTATTTTTATTTAATCTATTTATTATATTTTAGTATTATTTTATATATTGTTATTGATTATGTCTTTGTTTTCTTTTTCATATGTCATTTTATTATTTTTTTATTGATATTATAGTACACATTTGTAATGTGCCTTATCCAGTTTATGCTGAGCCTAAGAGGTGGGTTTTCTAATGCTGCAGCTATTGAACTGCCCCCAGGCCTTTTAAACCTGCAAAAGCCACAGGGCTAACACTGTGGGTTCAGTTGAATACTTCTCTTTGTCTGCAGTGATCCACTCATCCAAAACAGCCAAAGTAACTCCATGAGAACCCTAACTACAAAGAGGACTATTTCATTTATGTTAGGTAGAATGCCCAGAGGGGACTGGACGGTCTCGTGGCCTGGAACCCCTACAGATTTTTTTTTTTTTTCTCCAGCTTTCTGGAGTTTTTTTTTTTGTTTTTTCTGTCCACCCTGGCCATTGGACCTTACTCCTTTTCTATGTTAACTAATGTTGCCTTTTTTTAATTTCTTATTTTGTCTTTTATTTTTCTTTTCTTCATTATGTAAAGCACTTTGAGCTACTTTTTGTATGAAAATGTGCTATATAAATAAATGTTGTTGTGGTTGTTGTTGTAACAGAGAGGATGTACCTGAAAAAAGCCTGAGGTCCTACTCTTAGCTTCAAAAGTTTAAAAATTTGTAAAGTTCACAAAATACAGTCGAAGCCCACACTGAGGGAAGACAACCATAAACCTCCAACTTCTAGACAAAGGGGCAAACAAAGTATCTTTATAAAAGGAGATTTAATAAAAAAAAATAATAAATCAGAAAATACCACAAAATGCAACAAAGCAATCCTAAGCAAACATTCCCAAATCATTAATCAGAAATCAGAATCCCAAAATTTGAAGCAAAATAGTCAAAAAGCCAGTAAATATAAAGAATTAATAATAGTAAAAAAAGGAAACATTCACCAATCACCAAGCACATACAATATACAGCAAGGGACTGCAACTCCCATGAGCCTTTATATGGCTGAGAGCAGTCCTTCATGAGAGATTGACAGATGGCCCCGCTGCTTGAGGAACCACCATCAAAACACAAGGAACAAAACGAAACATGTTCTCATACCTAGAAACTAAATAGCAATTATAGAAATAATAAACAGATAGATAGATAGATAGATAGATAGATAGATAGATAGATAGATAGATAGATAGATAGATAGATAGATAGATAGATAGATAGATAGATAGATACTTTATTAATCCCCAAGGGGAAATTCACATACTCCAGCAGCAGCATACTGATAAAAACAGTATTAAATTAAAGAGCAATTAAAAACACAGTGCATGTTAAAAAAAAAAAATATATATATATATATATATATATATATATATATATTATATACTGTATATTATATATAACATAATCAATAATATTTAAAGGATAAAGCACAATCCAAAAAGAGATAAAATGGAATTGAAAAAAAATCTTTGCATCTGGGTTACACATAACTTCTTCGACTGTAACCTGCTTTTTGGATTTTTTAAATTTGTGCAAGTACCTGTGCTATAATTTCTGGATTTTAGATTTCTTTAACTTACTTTAGGATTTGCTTTTTGTGTTATGGACTTGGTTTTAGTTGCCCTTTAGTTTGTCTTTTGGTCCATTTTGTTTTTTTTGTCAGAACCTTGTCTGTAGTAATAAAGTATTTTGAATGTGGAGGAATATTGCTTTGTTATTTGGGCCAGGGCTTTCACCAATTTTTGTAATTTGCAAGACTTTAACCCGTGTTGTTGGACCTGTGCAGTCTTGCTTCAAGATTTTGGGGTAGGGCTGCCCTTGATAATAGGCCTCTGTAGAGCTTTGACTTCTGTCTTCGGAGGTTACGTTTCAAATTAAGTTTCAAAAGTTGGTAAACAGAATAACACTTGATGTTGGTTTGCCCAGCTGTAGAGATAGGACAGAACCAGACAACTGCTCACTGCTTGGTTGTGATCTGGTCAGCTTTACAGAAAGGGGGAATACAAGGACCACTGATGCCTTGGTTGCGGATTGGGGTTATGTAGACAAAATTAAATAAATAAAATAAAATAACAGAGTGATATTACTTATTGTGTTTTGGAAAGGTACTTGGAAACCACAGAAACAATAAATCCACTAGCGGAATTGTGACTGGCTTGTTATTAAAACAATACACTGACAATGTAGTATTATTTCCATTTTTTCATCCTAGCTAGCCTGTGGCACACAGGACACAACATGATCAATCAATGAAGGCACTGAGATTCAAATGCAATACCAGGAGTGGTTTGCCTGATCTGTGAATATTGTTTCTTTAAAGTCTTCATTGTTACTTATTCCCTTAAATCTGTAAACCAGTCAAAAGTGTAAATTCATAAAATACATTTAGTTTATCAAGTTTCTTGAAGCAGCATTTGTAAAAATTTGCTTGTTCAATGCTACCTGGAATTTCAGGTTTGTTTAGGGGAACTGTAAAAAAATAAAAAGTCCCTAATGTGAAGTGGTTGAGGACTTGGAATCCAGTCAGGGTCATCTGCATAGCGGTGGTAGATTGTGGAGATAAAAAACAGTAAACAATTGTCTGAGGTGGGATGTAGGAGATAATAAATTGGTCATAAAAAAGTTTTTCATTTTTTGCTTTTGCAGATCCAGTTCTATTCTAACTGTAAATTAATATTATTGTGTTAAAAGGCTTTTTTTGTGTCACAATCAACCACCACATTTAGGAATTCTTCTTAACATTTTATGATTTCAAAAAGATCTTGTGACAATTAGTAAAAAAAATAAAAATTTACATAGCAATTTTATTAGTAAATGAGGTTATTTTGATTTAGTAAATGAGGTTATTCTTAAAAGGTCAGTTATATCTTTAAAACAATCATACATGCAAAGATAGCACTGCAATGGAATGACGGCAACACTAGGCACAATACCTCTGTGGAATGTTAAGCCACAGAAAATAATCAGGATTCACCACTAACATTTTTAAAAGCGAACAAACTTTCAACTTTTCATTTATTATTATATGTCTTGTACAATGCAGCATGTCAGAATTAGGTAAACATTCTAGATAAGGCCGCATAAAAATGTTATGCAACTGTGATGCATGAGCCACAATAAGTTATTTTAAAATTGAATTTAAATCATGAGGCTCTGATCCTAACCTGTATGTAATTAGTTATTTAATAGAGTTAATTACCTTCCTTTAACATCTTTCTTTACTTACTGATTTATAAACTTTCCCTTTGATCAAAATTCTTACATGATTGAAAAAGCAGACAAAATTTGGCATGCAAAATGCAGGGTAAAGTGCATGGTGATTTATTATCCAACCATCAACAAACTGAATGTATAAGGGTCTCTTTGACTTGATTTAAATACTTTCCATCTGATAATCAGCTAAAATGAATAATACATATGTCTCTGTTTTGCAGGTATTTTTATGAAGAGCACTTTTATCAGTGACTACAATCACAAAACACTTTGCTGTGAATAATTAAATATAACAGAACAGACAAAACTGTACACATTACCATATAATGCATAATTTTCAAACCTAAATCATATTGTTAAGTCAGACTGTATGCATCCATTTTATTCAAATTCTCTTGCCATAGCAAAAACCTGCTTAAGGAAATTTCTTTTACACCATCAGCAAGCTCTCTTAGGTGTGCTGTAGGGTCCTCACAGGTGGCACAGTGGTAGTGCTTCTGCTCTGCAGTAAGAAGACTGTGGAAGATTGTGGGTTCACTTCCCGGTTCCTCCCTGTGTGGATAGTGCTTTGAGTACTAAGAAAAGCGCTATATAAATGTAATGAATTATTATTAATCCTTCCTGTGTATCCTGGGTATTTTTCAAATGAGGCATGCCCAATAACTCCTCAGAAGAAGACACACACACGACTGGATATCCCAACAGACTGTTATGGAGAATAAAGTACAGCGACCATTTGGAGTAACATTACTCACATGGTTTGTACGTATAATCACAGCTTTTCAGTTACAATTCTACCATTCATCACAATAGTACAGACGAAGGCACTGAATGCTCATAGTATTTAGTGTTTTGTCCATAAGCACTGCTCCCACTTCCACATTATGACTGTCAATTACTGCCTCATTCGACAAAACAAATAGAAAATCCCAACTATACAAAGTGAGACACAAAAATACCCTGATTGGTAAAAATTAATATTTTTTGATGAATTACAGCATTGTAACCATTGCTAACTTCTATATACTCCCCCTCCCGATCTCTACACCGCTCGATACATATCTTCCATTGATTGAAACAGTGCTGGAAGTCTTCTTACTTGAGGCTCTTCAACAACAGGCTTGTCGTTTCTGTCTTCAATTCATCCATTGAAGAAAAATGTGTTCCCTTCAGGTCACTTTTGAACAAGTAAAAATCACAGGGAGCTAAATCAGGCGAATAGGGAGGATGATCGAGGACAGGAATGTTTTTGTCATTCAAAAATTGCTTTACGGAACTAGAGAAAATTGGTGAGAAATTTGATGTTGATTCGCAGTTTGATTTTTTTATAGCGGCAACTCTTGTAGCTATTGTTGTGCAAATACTGACTGGGTTATTCACAGGATATACCTAGCTGGTTGACGGTTTGAGAGGGCATATAGGAGGGGATATAGTTCTATGATTCACGTCTAGCCGACCTCCAGACAGTTTTCCAGGAAAGCCTCAAGCCAAGTCCGGTTATTTTTGTGTTTCACCTCGTACTCTGTCATAACACACGCTATAGGAGTCTGAATTCTTTCAGCTGTGATCAGCAGTTGTCTATTCACCCAGAGAAGTGAACTATAATGCCACAGTTACCACAGTCAGTCACCATGTCATGAGTATGATATTCTGTCTATAGCAATAGCCTGCACTTTCAATGACGCCTTCATTGATTAGCAGTTGCCAAGGGTACACCACTAACAGATCCATGAAATAGACTGCTTTCAAAGGAGAGATGGACTTGATATGGACTCTGGCAAGCAGACATAGCAAGTGTGATGGGTGGCCGGGTCCCATGCCCGGCCAGGACGCCCCTGCTGCATATGTTCTGGGGGAGCAACCATGGGCAACTCAATACCTCCCCCGGGACGCTTGGTGGCAGCCTCCCTGGCCGACGGTGATTCCCTAACCTCCCACAGGGCTCCATGGGAGATGGAGTCCTCCACAGCCTAGTTGGGAGCTGGGGTGGCCGCTAGGGGGTGCTGTCTGGATTCAACAGCCCGGCTGGACGAGTCTTCAGCCCCACCTGGAAGTGCAATTGGGACCAGGTGGTCAAGCACCTGGAACACTTCCCGGGTGGGCTATAAAAGGGGCCAGCCACCACCACTCCACAGCCGGAATCAGGAGGAAGAGGACGAGGTTGCCTGGTTGGAGTGGTGGTGCCAGAGGAAGAGTGTTTGGTCAGTGTTCAGTGCTTTTGGGACTGTGTTGGGCCTGTGGGACATGGGGAAGACGTGCCCCACGGCCAAAGAGAAAATAAATGTCTTTGTGGTTTTACACGTGCCTCTGCATCAGTCTGTGCCGGGTCGGGCGCTATATAGCACCTTATTACACAAGGAAGACAAACAATCATAACATAGAATGTTTATTATTAAATTATACTTATACTGATAACAACCAAGTATAAAGCAACAAAAACATGATTAACACAGAAAAATTTTTATTCTTTATTTATCAGACTACTAACAGGCCAGTATGCTTAGCATGCATCACAGGTAAATTAATAGAAACAATTGTTAAGGACAACATCGAGCAGCACTTGGTAAAAACATGCGTATTTACTGATGGCTGGTGAAAAATATTTGGGTGGGGCACAGTTTTTGAGTTGACCAATTGAAATACCATTCATCTATTATATAGTGTCTTTCACATCTATTTATTATATAGTGCCTTCCATATCTATCTACCTATCTGGTCATTCCTCATGCTCTCATGGTCCTCACCATAGTGTCAATGCATATCTCGGCCTGTCCAGTACCAGATCCACAGGACAAATCTAGGCTAAAATGTATTACACCTTTCCCATCATGCTGCCCAATCTGATGCCAGCTTTCCCATTTCTACTGTGCTCCAAAACTTCTGTACATGACATTGGCAGTCCTCTTATTCTTCCCATAACTTTCCCTATAGATGTGGAAAGGAACATGTGCACCTTCCACCCACTTCCGCCTACTATGTACCAATACTGCTGTATGTGTGGGGTAAGCAATTCTTTTCCATAAGAATTTTCTTATTTATATACTTGATGCACAAAGAGTTGCAGAGGTTTTTGTTATGTGCTAACATAGATAGCTCATAGAAGACTTACTTTTTGTGTGGTGTTCTTCACATTCATTTCTAATCAACTTCTGCATCTGAATGGTTCTGATCTTGTTATAAGTATAAATGCAAATGTTATCATGAACCCTACTATCAATAAGTCTCCAGTTCCACTTCATCAGTGGCTCCATCAAGTAACTTAAGCACTATGTAAGTTCATATCACATTTTAATCTGTCAACCTTATTTTTTCTGCTTGATCTGTGAGCTAAATCATTTTCCTTTTTCTTACCACAACATCACTCGCATTCAAGATTTGATTACATTCTAATTTCTCACTTCTTGTCTACTTTACTAGATGCTCCAGTGTCAATCATGTTGTTGTCAGATAACAGAACAGCACTGCTCAGAAATCTGTTATAGCTTTCTCAGCGTGTGCCTTGCTGGTGTTTTAATGCATCACTTCTGAAGAAATCAGACATCTGTGCAAAGCTATCAGCCAAGGTAGAAGAATTCTTGGTAATCAAAGCTCACTTTGTAGAGGATCCTACTGACTGAATGTCAGGTTTGCAGTTAAAGGTAATTTTGCAACTGCATACTCTGCAGGACTAACTCAGGGCATAGAATCAAAATAATTCACTACCGGGAGCAGTGAGTCACTATTTTGAGGAGCAGTGCCTTTCAGTAGTGAATCCTGAAAATAGATGAACTGTCAGAATTAAATTCCACTCTACTCCAAAAAAGCAAAATTGATATTCACAGAATTTAAGTTCTAGAGCAAAACAAAGAAGTCTCTCAGCACTTAAATTATGATGTGATGAAACATCTCAGTTCTACTATTATTACATAACTAGTCACTTAGCCCGTTACAATAACGGGCGCTAGAACAGTAGTGCATAAACATTAGTAGGAACAGTCTATATTAAATGACAAGGGACTTTGACCTCATTCTTTTTGTTGGTCGTATTTTTCTTTCTTTCAGCTTTTCTTTTGTTGATGTTTACTTGCTGAGCTGACCGTTCTTCGTGGGTTGCCGCCATGTATTGTGTGTCTTTAATTTTCTGTGACAGTAATACTGTCTTGTACGTCCGCTGGCTTGTACATCCGTAATATACCTTTAATTTTCTCTGGTGGTAATACAGGCGTGCACGTTGGTAATATGCCTTTAATCTCCTCTGACAGTAATACTGGCTTGTATGTGGCTGTAATATGAGTCACTGTATTGTGTACCTTTAATTTCCTCTCGCAGTAATACTGGTTTGTATTTCCGTAAAACGCCTGTAACTTTCTCTGACAGTAATATCGCGCATCGCACCGTGCCCCGCGCATGCGCACTTCACCAGAAGACACACACACACGGACACCTGGACACACGCAGGGATTTTATTAAAGAGGATAATCACCATCTAATAAATAACTTGTTTTTTTGAGATTTACTCTGATTTGTTTTTCCAATGATCCTGAGTCCCACCACCCTTATACTCCCAGCTCATTATTTAAGGACTTAAAGCTAATGAGGCCTCACTTTGAACACTGTGTGCGGTTTTGACTGTCATATTGCAGGAAAGTTCAGAGAACAACGACTAGACAGATTATAGGTCTGAGAGGTATGAACTATGGGGAAGGAATGAAAGAGGTGAATCTTTTTAGTTTAAGTAAATGGAGATTAACAGGTTTAAAATTAGAGCATAAAATTATTAAGGGAATGAGTGCAGCGTACAGTGGATGCAGGCTGCTATTCTAAAATGAGGTCTTCAAGAAGAACACAGGTAGACAGATGAAAACTTTTAAGGGTAAATTTCACACAAACACTAGCAAGCTGCTCTTCACACAAAGGAATTTAGACACATTTTATAAATTACTAAATAGTGTGGTAGTAAATAGGATTTAAGGAGCTTGAGAACACAACTTAATGCTATTCAGGAGAATTTCGGCAAATAGGGATTGATAAACTTTGTTAGGCTGAATGGCCTGTTCTTATCAAATATGTTCTATTTTGTAATGATAATAATTATTTGCATCATTGAGTTAGATTCCATAATTACCATTATACAACAACTATACATATTCATTCTCAAATCCACTTAATCCAAGTGAGGATTGTGGTTGCACTGGACAGAATGTCAGACTATTGCAGATGACACATATGCACACCCACACCCACGTAAACTGGGGCCAATTGACAGTCACCGGATAACTTTATCCCAGCATACATTGTGTGATTTTTAGAAATCGTGCTCAAGTGACTACTCACACTGCATGATAGTGTCACCAGTCCCATATGTGTTCAAACTGTACAAGCATGTTTGGTTCAATTGACATGCCACGACATGGGTGCCCAGACAATACATGTACATAGCCCCAGTGATCAGTTTGGTCAGTTTGCAATAAAGCTTTACCCATTCAAAAAAACAATATGGCTGTAGGCTTCTCAAAATGTCAACAAAGAAAAGAACTGTGTTGCTGACTTTTGCTCTGCTATGCTCCAAAAATAAAAACGTGTAACGGGACACACGGATGGCTGGGAAGGTGCGAACAATATGGTCAGTCTGCTTTTACAGAGATAATTGGAAAGTTCATAATCTGTGCAGCTTACCATTGTGTGTGGTTATTTTGAGTTCTTCCAATAAATGTTTCTTGTAATTCTTTTGTCATTGGCCATTTAGTGTATGTGTGTTGTGCTGTATGATAGTTAGCTTTTTGAAATCAAAAAGTTGAACATGAACAAGACAATAGCAATACCAATGTACAATGTCCAGCCAGGATATTATAATATTCTGAAATAAAATACCAATCATTTCTTAATGCTGTTATAATTGTTCTCTTCAAAGTCAAATTAAATATGTCATATAGCCAACCTGTTGAAGTAATTACCATATGTTTCTTTTCAGGTTGCAATATAGATGGATGGTATGAAAGGGTTTTGTGTCAATCTGCATGTCATTTGAAGAATTCAACTATATTCTGGAGAGAGTCACTCCTCATATCCAGAAGCAGGACAGATAGGCATAAATTCTCTGCCAGAGCTTGGTTAACCGAGCCTTTATGCTCTCACTGTGTCAATTGTTATTAATGTTGCTACGTGCACACTCACTGCACAATGAATTTCGAGAGATTTGATGGCAACATCAGAATTTCAACTCACACTACAAGACAGCTGACTGACATTTCTGACAAGACAACAATTCTTTACTTGTACAACATCCAGATTGTAGGATGCAATTGGGCATCACAACACCTCTCATACTGCACGTGAAATGATGACCGATGAAGATCACATTCAGGCCAACTCAGAAAATCAGTTGCTGACTGCAAATCGAGCTTAATATTGTGCCAAAACTGCACAGGGGTGATGTGGATAGAGATCTCACACAGAAATATAGTGCGACTAGTTATAAAAACATTAGCATGTTGGATTGTTTTAATTGGGAGTGTTAACAAATGTGCTCCCATACCTCCAAAAATGATCATTACCATAGTAACATTAAAC
The DNA here is from genome assembly GCF_900747795.2 of Erpetoichthys calabaricus. Classification (NCBI taxonomy): domain Eukaryota; kingdom Metazoa; phylum Chordata; class Cladistia; order Polypteriformes; family Polypteridae; genus Erpetoichthys; species Erpetoichthys calabaricus. The sequence continues at coordinate 209,097,110 of NC_041394.2, read as the reverse complement.
CATCTTAATAATATTAATCACCACTATGATAATGTAATTAATCTGCAAGAACAAATCCAACCAGATTAGTAGCATTAAGCAATTTGGAAGCATTATCTTTCCGCACACTCTATTAAGTCTGTGTGCTGAGATCTATACAGATGTTTGTGGTATTGATCTTTTGACATATTGTTCAGTCTATTGATATTCTTAGTGCTGCAGTCTTCTACACTTAATAACAATATGTTCATGTAATGAATTGACTTCAGATTTTTTCTCATTTGGAGTAATTAGTTGACACATTTTTTCCATTGGAATGATTTCAATTTTTACTTTAGTTACATAAACAGGGAATAATAAATTACAATATTTTACAGGCTCAAATCAAATGCAGTGCCTTATATATCACAAAACAAATTTCTAATATTATCATTGCATTTTGTATCAAAGTGTCCATGGAAATCCCTACATCTACTAGGGATCTAATCTGGTTGATTAACAAACAGCAGATATGTGACCCATACGTCCACAGTAAAGATTTTCTGGAATTTAGTTTTAGGCATGGGCAATGTATCAATTGCTTTCTTTGTCTTTAAGGAAATTTCTGATAAACCCTTGTGTATAAGAAAAAAGTGTTGATCATACAGATTATACAGCATTAATACATGTATGTTATGTATATGCAAAGGAGACTTACAACATGAAAACAATTTCACTAAAATCAACATTTGGCATTTTGGTGCTGGAGATGCAAAACATACCATACATTACTCCAGAATCTTCCATAAGTTTTTAATTGGAATGTAAACTGGTGACTGAGAAGACCATAGCGCATAGCTAAAATTGTGGTTAAGCTTTTTGACAACTTGTAAATGTTGGCATTGTTGTCTTGAATGTTTCCACTATCATCAGCAAAGTAATTGAATTTAGTACGGACAAAAGTGGAAATGTGCGTACGCACAAAAAAATTCAGATACACAAAACAGTGCGTAATTCAACTTCCATGCACTTTCGCTACATAAATCCCAATCAGTGTGAAAAGTAACGCTCGTGCACGCACCTGCCACCCCACCCCGACTCCTTCCAAAATTTTTAGCTCTTTCCGTTCAGTGTTTGGTTTAAAGACAACAGAAAAAGCGCGTGAAAAAACGAATTTCAGCAAATGCAAAGTTGAGGCAAGGAAAATGTACTATTTGTTGGCTTATGCAGTGGTATAAACAATAAAAGTAAGTTGATCGAGTGATAAAGAGTGCGGAAAAACTGGAAAGTTCAAGTTCAGAAAGTCGCACAGTGCCCGAAATTAAAAAGAAATGGTCAGATATCAAAGTCGCTGTAAAAAGGCGAGTTGTTGCCCTCTGTCTGAGTGTCATACGGAAGCGTATTAGGGTACAGAGAAAAGAAAAAATACGGACACAGTGAAAAAGGGTTAAACTGTCCAATTCAATCTCGTAGTTTATTTTGTCATTAAAGTAGAAAGTTGTAAACTTAATCTTAAAATCAATGTTTAATTTAGTAGTCTCTCAGATCCCATCATAACTAAAGTAGCACGTTAAATACTTCATATTGTATGTGTTCTTCTATGTGCTCTATGTGTGTGAATCACTACGTGCTTTTTAAACAGGCTTTCACTTATGCTGACAGGACACAGAATACATTATGTTCATGATATTACAGTTATTTGAACAATTTAAATACTAATATGTATACTTAATATCATGTTCATGGGAAATGAATTAAAGCATGTATTAAACAAGGGGGCAAGTTGGCGCAGTGGTAGCGATGAGCTGGCTCTCTGTCCAGAGATTGTTCCTAGCTCCCGCAAGATGCTTGCTAGGATGTGCACGACCCTCAATGAAATAATTTATTGCAGCAGTACTGTTTCTTTCAAATGTACTTTCTCCAAGTAACCAATTGCCACACAATAAGTTCAGTAATAAATGTCAAGCCTTCTATAAGCTTACAACGCCGATTCTTCACAACTTTTAAGGAACATTGAAATATCTTTGTAGTACATGTTTAATTATTCCATCCACCTGTCCATCCAGGGTCGTGCCTGTCCCAGCAGCATGAGGCAGGAACAATCCCTTGATGAGGCACCAGCTCATCGCTACCTCTGCCCCACTGTGCCCACACATTTAATTACTAACAGTACACATTATCTAAATTAAGTTAAAAGTTCATCTATATAATTTAACATACATACTTTTTAATGTATTTCATCTTAAAAATGATATCAAGAGCTCCAAGAAGATGGCTGTTGGAAATTTAAATCGACTTAGAAGCCAATCGTCATCATCTGTAAATACATGCTCTCTTCTATTGAATTGAATTGAATTCCTTTATTGTTATTGTATGGCACAATGAGATTCAATATGCAAATCCTCCATAAACTTAAGTTTATAAGCATAAGTACAATATACATGTACATATACTGTATAGTGCAGATAGTGCAAATGTTTCATAAAGTGGCTCAAGTTGTGCAATATTACAACTTTAGTGCAAGTTTACAGTGAGGTAATTGTATTTATAAGTACAAACAGTTCTACCAGGAGCACTTGATGGACTAATTGAGTGCGTTTAAAGCTCTTGGGATGAAACTGTTTCTGAACCGTGAGGTTTGTGCAGGAAAGGCTTTGAAGCATTTGCCAAATGGAAGTTCAAATAGACTGTGTGCATGGCTGAGGCAGTGAGTGGTGCAGTGAAAGTAACAACACTCAAGCAGCTGTGGTATTTGGAATAGTTTGGCCATTCCATGGACCATTATATTGTTACAGGATGAATACAATCAGATGCCTTAAATTTATAAACAATATGCGGTTATTTTCAGTGTTTTTGATAAAGCTGAGTCAGGGATGTGAATCTAAAAAATAAAGGGAAACCACACAGGAACAGCAGCACTGTTTTGACGCTGGGTGCCGCCAGTTTGCAAAACTGAACCGAAAACTTGCGTACGCAATGGATTGAGCTGTTGTGAGAAAGTGCATGGCTTTAAGCCAAGTTTAGTTTTTATACATCGTGATGTGAGTGTGGAAACGGGCATACGCAACATTGTTGTGCATATGCACCATTTATACATGAGGCCTCTGGTCTCATGCGCAACACATTCATGCATACTCACACCTAATCATATCAGACCAATTTGGAGATGAAACTCCACAAAGTACTTGCTGGCATCATAACCTGTTAAGAGCTTACATGTTCTTCAGTAACAATCAACAAGATTTTCCCAAATGAGTCAATTTAAATTATAATATGGAGAATAATAATACAGGAATGGTAATATGGAGATAATAATGATAGTCATATGAAAAAGTTTGGGAACCCCTCTTAATTCTTTGGATTTTTGCTTATCATTGGCTGAGCTTTCAAAGTAGCAACTTCCTTTTAATATATGATATGCCTTATGAAACAGTAGTATTTCAGCAGTGACATTAAGCTTATTGGATTAACAGAAAATATGCAATATGCATCATAACAAAATTAGACAGGTGCATAAATTTGGGCACCCCAACAGAGATATTACATTAATACTTAGTCGAGCCTCCTTTTGCAAATATAACAACCTCTACATGCCTCCTATAGCCTTTGATGAGTGTTTGGATTCTGGATGGAGGTATTTTTGACCATTCTTCCATACAAGATCTCTCCAGTTCAGCTAAATTTGATGGCTGCCGAGCATGGACAGCCTGCTTCAAATCATCCCATAGATTTTCATTGATATTCAAGTCAGGGGACTGTGACGACCATTCCAGAACACTGTACTTCTCCCTCTGCATGAATGCCTTTGTAGATTTCAAACTGTGTTTGGGTCATTGTCTTGTTGGAATATCCAACCCCTGCGTAACTTCAACTTTGTGACTGACGCTTGAACATTATCCTGAAGAATTTGTTGATATTAGGTTGAATTCATCCAACCCTCGACTTTAACAAGGGCCCCAGTCCCTGAACTAGCCACACAGCCCCACAGCATGATGGAACCTCCACCAAATTTGATAGTAGGTAGCAGGTGTTTTTCTTGGAATGTGGTGTTCTTCTTCCACCATGCAAGCGCTTTTTGTTATGACCAAATAGCTCAATTTTTGTCTCATCAGTCCAAAGCACTTGAATCTGGGTTGTATAAATGAGCATTTGCATACAACAAGTGACTCTGTTTATGGCGTGAGTCATCACCCTGCCATACAGATGTTCTTTGTGCAAATTGCGCTGAATTGTAGAACGATGTACAGATACACCATCTACAGCAAGATGTTCTTGTAGGTCTTTGGAGGTGATCTGTAACCATTCTCACAATCCTGCGCATATTACCGCTCCTATATTCTTCTTGGCCTGCCAGACCTGGGTTTAACAGCAACTGTGCCTGTGGCCTTCCATTTCCTGATTGCATTCCATACAGTTGAAACTGACAGTTTAAACCTCTGAGATAGCTTTTTGTAGCCTTCCCCTAAACCATGATACTGAACAATCTTTGTTTTCAGATCTTTTGAGAGTTGCTTTGAGGATCCCATCCTGTCACTCTTCAGAGGAGAGTCAAAGTGAAGCACAACTTGCAATTGACCACCTTAAATGCCTTTTCTCATGATTGGACACACCTGTCTATGAAGTTCAAGGCTTAATGAGCTAATCCAACCAATTTGGTGTTGCAAGTAATCAGTACTGAGCAGTTACATGCACTCAAATCAGCACAATTACAAGGGGACCCACATTTTTGCACAGCCAGTTATTCACATTTGATTTAAAGTCATACAACTAAATACTGCTTCACTAAAAATCTTTGTTCGGAAAACACCCCAGTACTCAGATGTTCCTAGGAAATGAAAGACATTCCACTGTTATCTTTTTTGTTGAAAGTAGAGTAAATTATTATTCAGGCTGAGAGCGGTTGTCAAACTTTTTCATATTGTCTTTTCCAGGTTCCCAAAACTGAGCAGCTACTGAATTGGCAAGGCAGGATCCAGCATGAATCAACCGCACACAAAAGAAATTTCTCAGTCCAATAAAGTTTAGCAAAAATTTAAAAAAGAACAAATCACAAAAACTCAGAAAAAAGTTATTACACATGCAGGATAAAAGGCAAATCTACAATCTTAGCTTTTCTTGTTAAACTTCAGTTACTTTCAATACATAAAAGTTGTGCTATTTCTCTATAGAACACTTGCACAGGCTTCACTTAATACACTTAGTATGTTCTATAAGTACATATGGTATGGTATGGTTTGAAACTGGTTACCTTCGATGCTTTACCAACTGCAAGACAAATTATAAACAGGGACTAATCTGTAGTCAGAGGGACAGGAAATAATTTGAATATTCCATTTATAGTTTAGCTTGTGGAGGTTATAATAGAACCTCCCATTGTACGTGTTTAAATATATTTAGGCACACATTTCAACATAACTATGAAAATACCTCTATCAATTTAATCTAACCTTACTAAGTAACAAATGGCAATTACAATAATAATAATTCTTTACATTTATATAGCGATTTTCTCACTACTCAAAGTGCTTATGATTAACTGTAGAAGCCACTCTCTGTCAGGTTCTCCTAAAATTCCTCTTGTTGGGCTGTAAGATGCAAGTTTCACTAGTGGTTTCTTCAGCAACGTGGTAATATTGCAGCTTCCCAAGTGTCCTTCTACCTTTAATGGTACCCATCAACAACCACAAATCTCAGCAAGTATTTTAACGGACATCCCTACAATGACACACTGTCAATACAGATTAGAAAAATCACATAACAATAAAACAGGACCCCCTGCACTGGTTACAAGCAAACTTACAAAAAGAGTGAAGAGCCATAAAGCAGTACTTTAAATATCTTTGTTTAAATTCTTGCTGTGTGAAGATAAAATCAATCATTGTGTAGAGTCTGATATGTTAAAAGAAACCTTAAAAAAGATGGCATCACATGCCACGCCATGCATGACCACCTTACCCAGCAAAATGCAACATCATAATGACCAACCTGCCAAATAATGCTATCCATGATGTCACCAACAGAATGGTGTAATAAACAAAAATAAAAACAAGGCAAGAATTGTTCTATTTTCTAAATTTTCAAACTCACAACATAACATGGTCTTGGCCCTGTGGTGAAGTGAGTAAAGGGCCTGTGGCAGTGCAAGTTTTTGAAATAAAAAACAGTGCATCTCAGACTTTTTGGGTGTGGATGCAGGCACTGCTGAGGAGCTGTGCAGCTTTAGGGTGATCAGTGTTGAGGTGAACTGATTGCTTGTTAACATGCAGACGCAATCAGCTCAGCTATTTCATATCAGCAATCTGCTGGTTGTAATTAGGTGACTGCATCCAGAGAGCATGAGGGGAGTAAAAAGGGGAGAAAGAAAAAAAAAAGACAGTAGACAGAGTGGGAATAATCAAGGAAGTAAGACTGATGAGGAAAAGAAAGAGAGAATGTAATTGGTTGAGAGTCAGTGTAGTTTGAGGGCAGCAAAGTGGTTGGGGGAGCTCAATGGAGTAACATGGTGTTGTAACAGGAGTGATCAGTGCTCCTAGGGGACCTGAGCTATCAGTGTCCCGGGTTCAAGGAGGAAATGTCAGCTGAGGTAACCCAGACATCACAGGCCCAAAGTAGGCTTGCTTCTTCCTGTTTTTTCCATTCTTCTAAATGTATGGATCACTGTGATTTTTAGAAAACAAATGTTTTCTTTCTCTTGCTTATGGTCTCACATTTGGATTTACGGCAGTTTCAATATTACTGTCACATTGACACATGCCTGGATGATTTGGGCTAAGCATTGTAAGAACATTTATTTATTTAGCATATGGTAAATAACAATATAGGACAGTGTCATATATACTGTAATTAGGTACCCTTTTAACTTCCTGTACACCTTAATAAAAAGACAAGTGTCTGTATGTGTGTCTCTGCATCTTTGTGTCTGACCTGTTGCTAGGGTTACGAAGAAAAATTTAAAATTTCGGACATGAGTGTCAGTAGGCATTGCGCCCTAAGAACCAAGTTACCTGAACTATTCTATAACATTTCAATAATTATTTACCACTCTGATGCTGATCTTTCTGATCATAAAATAAATTATGATAGCAATTAACAAACAGAATTCATAATTAATTGCAAAATTACAGTATTTGCCATAATTCTCCAGATATTATCTAAAATTCATTCGAGGGTTCCTCTAGAGTGCCTGTTTCTCTTTCACAATTTGGCTCAAAAACTACTCAGCACATTGTCAACTCATAACAGGATTAAGTTTCAAGTTTGGTATTTTTCCAGCCATTTTAGCTCTGGACCATCCTCAAGAAACACTGACACACACACAGACAGACACATCTTTGAGATATCAGTGTTTTTGGTATCAAGGGACCCTAACAATTCAACATCTGTTGAAAACCGGTGATCGACACTTCAACTATAAGCGGGGTTGGTTTAAGATGAAGTGGCAAAGGCAGGCAGCTGTATCCAAAAAGGAAAAGGCCACCACAGCACAAAGGGAAAAGGCACATACAGTAATCCCTCGCTACTTCGCGGTTCACTTTTCGCGGATTCACGACTTCACGGGTTTTTAAATACAAGTGATTGCCCGCCTATCGCGGAAGTTATGTTCCAGACCCATCAGCAACAGGAGAAAATCCGCGATATAGAAAGACCATATAAATAAACATTTTTATAGTTTAAGCCTTAAAATACCCATCCCACATGCTTTAAACACATGTAAACTTATAAAACACACTTTGTTAACACATATGATATGTAGATGTCGGGCTAAGAATATGAGTAACATCTCACTATTATAAAACATTTTAACTTCACGCAAGACAAGACAGTGAGACAGGAAAATAGGTGATGTACAGGCTTTTAAATTATTGACACGCAGAGCGACAAGCAGCACAAAGCCAGCACAAAGTCCACTTCTCCTTAGCGTTCATTCAGCTCCTCACCCCCTTGACAATGCGAAGTGGCAGGAGCGTACTGCGCCTCCGGGGAGGGGGGTTTGAGTGAACGTGCCTTCAGCCCTCACACACCCCCACTCCTCCCCCTCCTCCTTCCGAACGCGCAGAGCGACAAGCAGGCATTTTGGCAGAAGCAGCACAAAGTCCATTTCTGCTCTGCTCAGAGTTCAGCTGCCCCCCTTCACAAAGCGAGTGCAGACACATTGACGTCTGATCGCTGCGTGCAGTGTGCAGTGTTGGTCTGCGGTGTTTAAGAATGTAGAAAGTGTTTAAGAGCATAGGAAGTGTTTATAAGAGCGTGGGATAGGTTAACAAGAGAGTGAGAAAGGTTTATAAGAGTGTGGGAAGGGTTTATAAAGCCTTAAAATATGTATATATAATAAAATAAATATAGGTCGCTACTTCGCGGATTTTCACCTATCGCGGGGGGCTCTGGAACGTAACCCCCGCGATAGGTGAGGGATTACTGTACTATTATACCAGACTGAATGGACAACACATATATCAAATAAAAAAATAAATAAATAAATAAGGTCTATGTTTATTATTTCGATTTCAACATGTCTTAGATGGGTAGCGCAACTATTATACATAAACGGTTAATTCCTGGAACTGCATGTCTTTCCATTTCTTAGTAGTAACTATGAAAATTTCTTGTCTCCTTTTCAAGATTTTCATTGCAATGTTAACATTTTTAATTGCATCCTTAGAAAGAAAAGTCAGCGGATTGCTTTTGTAAGAATATGTTTCACTATAAATATCCTTGCTTGTGACTGCCTCTTTACAAAGGGTTCTGAACCATGTACAAGGTGAGACACAAAAATAACCAGACTGGGCTTGGGGCTTTCTTGGAAAACCATCTGGAGGTTGGCCAGATGTGAATCATAGAACTATATCCCCACCTACGCACCCTCTTAAACCGCCGACCATCTAAGTATATTCTGTAAATAGCCCAGTCAGTATTTGCACTGCAATCTCTACACGAGTTGCCGCAATAATGTTGGGTGAAAAAGTCGAACAGCAAATCAACATCAAATTTCTCACAAATTTTCTCGTTTTCCGTAAAGCAGTTTTTGACTGACAAAAACATTCCTGTCCTCGATCATCCTCCATATTCGCCCGATTTAGCTCCCTGTGATTTTTCAAAAGTGACCTGAAGGGAACACATTTTTCTTCAAAGGGTGAAGTGAAGATAAAAATGGCAAGCCTGTTGAAGAGCCTCAACCAAGAAGCCTTCCAGCACTGTTTCAATCAATAGAAGATACGTATGGAGCGATGCAAAGATCAGGAGGGGGAGTATATAGAAGGTGACAATGTTTAGAATGCTGTAATTCATCAATAAATATTTTTTTTTTACCAAGCCGGTTATTTTTGTGGCTCACCTCATATTATGATGTACTGTTCTCCTCTATAGAGATCAATGTAAGTGCATCTATTGGCGTGTAAACCAAAGTGATTTCTCCCACATTGAGTAGGGCTGAGTGGTTCGATAGCCTTGAAATTTTGCACCATTTTGTGATGCAGGGGCTGTAGGCCCCCAATAGCTGGCTTTATTCTAACAAGTCATGATTGAGTCTTTGTATTCCTCTTTCCCGCTGTCATTCGGCTTTTTCTGCAGGTTGAGTTTCAGCTGCACAGACAGGCAAATTCAATCCATCTTATATGTTAGATGGCTGAAGTTAATTGGTTATCTGCAAATTAAAGTTGTGCAATAGAAGGGTCATCTATGCATTTCACTCTTTAGCATTCCTACGCAGAGGTGGTGCTACATGACTGGAAGATACTGAGGTCGATTAGGGTTAGAATTACACATTAGCTTTTATGGGTATATCACATGAAATACAGTGCTGTATGCTTTATTAAATTTATAAACAGAAAAACTAAGAGGGTAAAACTAACTACATTGACACTCAAATTGAAATAATCAATAAACTCCAGTGATATTTTTTATTTGAGAAGCAAAAGCATATTTGTACAAATGGAAGAGGTGATGGATCAAGGGTAGACCCAACTGTGCGAATGAGAACAAATGTATAACGGCAATGCACTGCTACCAGGCAAGTCTCAGCAACACTCCACCTCACACATGCTGTGCTCCTTTGGAGGCTCCGCTATCTCACATGCAGGAGATCACAGTCCAAAGCCCTGTCCATTTTCAGTTGTCTTGCTGGGTTTATTTTGTAGTCTCTGTGGAAAGGAAATGTCAGCTAATGCTCATTAACTGAACATGCTGCCTTTAAAGTCTTGAAAACATGCCAAAACCCTGATCCTTATAATGAGAAAGTCAATAAGGTATCGTTTGTTTTTTTCTTTCTCATCTCCTTAAGTTAATTCAAAATGTATTATTCAGCAAGTTTGAGCGCCTCAGAAACATGTCTGTGTTACAGTCATATAAGATCGCACAGGCATAGAGGAAGATGTTTGTTTTTTTTTCTTTTAGCCGAGCTTGAAAGGCAGTTTTGCATTTGTTTCTCCTTGTACTTATGTTTTCTTGTATTTTTGACCTAAAAGTAATTAAAGCAGCCCTGTGTTGTGAGCCTTTGTACAATCTAGCATCTGTCTCAAAGACTACATCAGCTGTATGGCATTCTGTCTTTTTTCTCCAAAGATAATTACTCTTTCTTGTTGAGTTTTCTTACAACATGACAGGTAACATGACTGGAAACGCTACACTGCTGCTTGGCGGTGTTTCTAATATAAGTTGATGGCATAATTTGAGCATTGATCTGCCTTTTTATTTGATTCCATGATGATGGGTTTGCTTAGAAGCCATTGCTTGTGAATCATCACAGCACAAGAGACCGACTTGAGAATCTACAGATACCTGTTGGCATTTGAAAAGCGATGTGTCACAGTGTCACAGTTATTATTGTAATGCACCAGATTTCACCACTAAAGAATATCTGGGAGTGCAAATCACATAAATACATTGAATCTAAATCACATTATGTGGGAAAAAAAATAAACTGATACTTCTAATTCAACTTCCGCCTATTGTCAAGCTGCTCTGGCTGCACAACCTTCAAGGCAATATGTATATTTCTTTGTGACCTTAAACAGTTGCTCATCTTATCTTAATCTCACTGCCTTCAGGTATTTTAAACAATTTTCTTCAGCATTACAAGTAGAACATGGCACTGTACCAATGCAATATCTTGTACTCTGTGTATTGTGTCTTTTGCTTTTTAAATTGAAGGCAACCTTTAAGAGATTTCTGATGAAAAATTTATGTTCAGTTCAGCCTTGTGATTTTATCTGTTTTCATTAAAAAAATAAAATGTTTTCAAATTATTTTACTGTGCGGGAAAATGATTTAGACTATGTAAAAACATGTACATCAATGAATACTTTATGATATATTCATTTAAGAAAGTACTATTTTTTTTTCTTTTCCAACAGATGACTTATTGCATTATGCTGAGTTTTACAATAGTGTTTATTATTAAAGTGGCTAAATTAAGAAATCACAAATTGAGTCCTAAATAAAATAAATGTGGCTAAAACTACAAACTCATTTTAAAAGTAACATCATAACATTGTAATGGATCCAACATAAATTGAGACAGATAGAGCTGATGACCTAGTGTTGGTGCTCAGTCACACTTCTACAGTATATATATATATATATATATATATATATATATGTATATATATAAAATTCAGCGTCCATGCCTGGCCATAATGTTGTATGACATCCACAAGACGGCTGTAATGTCCGATGAACAAAGGCAACAAGAAGAGAGCTGTAAGGGCAATCATATCCATTGAATAGTGGTTCCTAAATACATAATGTGATCGAATCAGATGGACTTACTGTTGTACATTTTGCTGGGCTAGCAAATAATGTCCAGAAATAAAATTTATGTATTAAAATTGTATGAAAAATTTCAAGTTGTATTCTACTGTAATCTCTAAAAACAGCTGGTAAGAAAGATCACCAATAGTAATTACTGGAGCAAACTATTAGAATAAGTCTTGTGCTAAAGGTGTTCATGACAGCTAGCAGCTTAACCAACTTTATTATTTCTAAGAGAGAACGACCACATCAACATGCATCTGCAAAGGAAAAAATAAAGATTATTTACAAGCTGAAAGGGGAAGGAGGTAAGAGACACAACATTTTAGCTGTATAGCCTGTGCTAACCAAAGAGGAAAGAGTAGGATATTGTAGGAGGAGGATCTGCCCTCGCTTTGTTCCCACCTTACTCTTAAATATTATATTAAGTCAATATTAAATGATTCATCTATAACTTATCTAAATAATAAGCTGCATGAACTGGATGACTAGTTGTCCAATATTCCCCAGGATAGTCATATACTGTATCCTAGTTTCCACTATGATGGTTTGACTTATTCTTAAAAAATCTTTGTTTTCTATTTTAAATTTTGAATTGTTCCTTGCAAGCTGTACATGACAAAATGTTTAATTACCAATCACATAACTAAAGCAAAGTACCTCTCCCCATTTAGCAGCACTCTGCCCACATCTTATATTGGTTCTGTGAGTATCTGGTAACCCTGAGCATGAAGAATAGAAACAGGATACAAAATAAACCCTTTTTTGTTTACCTTCTTAATTACAACCTTAAAGCCTTGTAATTGTATGTAGTGGCTTGGTTATAAGCCAAAACTGAGCATGAATCCTCAGCATTTGGGGACTGTGGAATAGCTTTTGACAATCAGGGAAGTATAGGAGGCAAAACATGAACACATGCAGTTATGATGATGAAATTAGAGTCCAGCAAGAATGGGTACTTGTATGTCCTCCACACCCACATCCTAAAGAGGCAAGACCCAGACAAAAGGTGAGATATGACAAATCTATATAGGTTAAGAACCATCTGCTCTCTTATTCAGTCTCATGAAACATATATGTTCAACCACCATTTTAGGTCTGCCATCATATTTGCTGTTAATTTTTATTGTTCCCTTATGAAGATTATTTCTATCGTGTTCCCACTGCTCTTCTTGTAAAACGGTAATGCTGTGCTGCTGTGATTCATTTTAGACTTAAACATGTTATGCTCAGCTGACATTCCCATGGTAGATTACTGGGATGACAGACAAACACAAAGAAATTCTTCATAATTCCCACTGATAGCCAGGTATATAAAAATTTTTAAAATCTTGATTCCTTTGTCTTTCACAACTTTAGACCTATTTTCAACCTGTCTTTTTAAGTAAAACTCTAGGAAAACAGTTTCTCAGCAATTAAATGACTAGTTAAATAAACATTTTATTCAGTCAGGTTTTAGAACAGTTCATAGTACATGAAGTGCATTGCTCTCAGTAGTAGTACATGCTCTCTATTAGACCTGAGTGCAGCATTTCATACCAGAGACTGCTGTATTCTTATAAATCACCTTAGTCAATGGGTGGGCCTCTAGGGTTGTGTCTTAAATTGGTTTCAATCTTTTTTACTAAGGTAGAAAATTATTTGTTAGTTGTGGTGATTGCAGTTCTGGGGTCCTTAATATTTTATAGGATGAACCACAAAGATCTATTCTGGGCCCATTGTTATTTTCAATCTATGTGAAGGTAGAAAATTCTTTGTTAGTTGTGGTGATTGCATTTCAGGGGCCCTTAATATTTTATAGGGTGAACCACAAAGATCTATTCTGGGCCCATTGTTATTTTCAATCTATATGCTTCCAATAGGAGATATTATCTCAAAACACAAGGTGAACTACCACAGCTATGCAAATAACTCACACCTTAACCTATCTATAGCACCCGATGACCCTGATGCTCTGGACTCAATGTCTTACTTCAATTACTGAATGGATAAGTAATATCCTCTTCAAGGTAAATAATAAAGAAAAAAAGAACTCTTAGTGGTTGGCAAAAATGTAAATAATGAGGGTATTACAAATAAAAATGACAATTTAGGTGTATTCATGGAATCTGTCCTAAAAATTAAGTTGCACTTTAACCATATTACTAGACCTGCATTTTTTACTAGAGGAACATTGCAAAAGTTAGACCTTTTATAATAATTCAAGATGCAGAGAAATGAATTCATGCTGTTGTTTTTAGTCAGTTAGATTATTGCAACACTCAGTTGGTCTTTTCAGTTGTGAGAGATGGACATATAGGATGGAGCTCTGCTGATAGACGTGTTATTTTACCTTTTTTAACTATCATTTCATGGTATCCTGTATTTTGTCAACCCGAGGGAATTTAATTACAAGTATATACAAGCAAGAGCAGCAGACCAAGGGTTCAGAAAGAGAAGGAAAATGAAGATAAGGCTTCATCAAAGTCTAAACCAAGCTCAAGTTCAAGTTCACAACATGGCCTGCCACAGATTGACTTGGAAGAGATAAGCAAAGGAACGGATCTATTGCGACCACATGCTGCAGCATTGGCGCCAGTCTAAAAAGGGAGCAAAATTGTGAATGAGGCAGGCAGTGAGAATTTGCCGGTCTCAGGCGGATTATGGGAACTGAGCATGGTGTCTCTATCCCCGCTGTCAACTACTACCAAAACCTCAAGGGAGTCAACAGCAACAACTAACTGGACTCACTACTTGACCCTTGGAGCATGAAGAGGATGGAAACTAACTGACTGAGCTGAAGGTAGTGATTACAACACTCTGGAGAGATATAAATGGGTGACATTAATGATATAAAGAGTGATATAAAATAGGATATAAAGATATACACAAGAGAAATGACAAGCTGCTTCAGGGTATAAAAGACCAGGGGGGTATTTTCCGTACGTCGCTTAAATCATCCAAGATCAGGTGCCTCATCTTGGATAAGTTAATGCTGGTGACACTCATCCGGGATAGGTCGGTTTTTCAAACGCAGCCATGTAGTAGATTAGTGTAGCTGGATCTAATCATCTGAGATGATTGCGCGTGCCCGCGCTGATTGAAAAGCCCATACATATTGAGTCTAGAAAACATGATCAGCAAGTCTTTGATAGGCTGCAACAAAATGACAAAAGAACGGGCGCATTCTTTCACACAAGCGGAGCAGGACCTGTTACTCGAAGGATATGAAGAATTTCAAGAGTTAATATGTACAAGGGGTAACACTGCAAAAGCAGCCCAAATTAGAAAAGATAGCTGGCAAAAAGTGGCCGACAAATTAATCGCGTAAGTCGTGTGCATTGTACTTACTGAAAGCAGCGTTTCATTTCCTATGTGTCACATTAATTATTTAATATCTCATAATTCCAGATCAAATGTGAGCACAAGGAGAACATGGGAACAGGTTAAAGTGAAGTACAAGAATATACTTCAAACTGGTAAATATTGGTATATAACTATTTAAAGAATTGTTGACATAAAGAATCATATATAATAGAAAAACCATTAATTTGAAAGCTAATAAGAAGAAGGCAGAGAAGCAAAAAACAGGTGGAGGTCCATGCGGTACAGATCTAACCCCTGCAGAAGAGTTGGCTCTCCACCAAAATGCCCATCGCCCTGTTTCTGAGGGCATTCCAGGGGAAAGCTCCTCCTCAGAACCAGTGGCAGGATTCAGTGGTAACTTCATTTCAGGTAAAGGATGGTCATTGCATATATTTTGTCCTCAATGTGTGCCATAGGTATGTCCCATTTAGCCCTCCTTTTTATTTTGTTTTTTTTTGTTGGGTCAGTTGCAGGGAATGTCATATCCCTAGAACCTGTGTCTGACCACCAAGCTATTGACGAATGTCAAATATTTGATGAAGACACTGTGTCTGATTATTCATCAGGAGGAGAGGTAAATGTTCCAAATGTCTGAACAAACTCCACTCTGATCAGTCCCATGTGCTAATCGTGATATAACTGTGTTGTAGGAGCCTGTAGCCAGCACACATGTACCTTTTGGAACATCCACATCAAAAAAAGGAGATGGTGAGGTTGGTTGAGCCATTTGTTGTACTTGATACGAAATGATTCAAAATGATATACTGTGCATACAATATAGAGGAAAAAAGGCATTTGTAATTGTGTACTTATTTGCAGAAAAATGTTAGGGCTCTATACAAGAGATATCTTCAGCAGAAAGTCACGTACAGGAAAATACAGCAGGACATGGAACTTCATGAACTGAAGACAACCAAAATGAAGTTGCATATAAAAATACTAGAAAAACAATTGGTAACAAAATTCTCTTCTCTTTCCCATGATGTGTATGCATGAGTGTATCCTTAATTTATGTTCTCCTCCTTACAGGTTGAAGGTCCGTAATATATAATAAATCAGTTTTGTGTGAAACCACTGTTGTCTTTTTCATTGAAAATGTTGGGCCACAATTCTGTCTCTGGCAGCTCTGCCACTGGTTTGCTCAAGGTGCACTGGGTCAAGGTCATCATCAGGCTGCACCAAAACCTCAGGGACTCTCTCTTTTCTGATGGTGGCTATGTTGTGGAAGGCCGAGCATGCAACAATTATGTCACATGCTCTGTCAGGTGCAACCCTCAGTCTTTTTAGACATTGAAATCTCTCCTTCAGGTGCCCAAAGGTCATTTCAATTCGTGCCCTTGTCCTAGACAGAGCTGCATTATATCGCGTTTGTGGCCCAGGGTTGGGGTCAGGAAACAGGGTCATTAGAAAATTCCTACAGGCATATCCCCTGCCCCCAAGCAGGATTCCATCATGATGACCTGTGGAATATGTAAAAATTGTGAATACAATACACACATCACCATGATTAATAATTAGATTATTACCTTGTTCAAATGTCTGATACAGGTGTGACTCCTTAAAAGTTCTTGAGTCATGAACAGACCCTGGCCATTTAGCCGCCACATTTGATACAAGGTAGGATGCATCACAGATCATCTGAGAATTGATAGCATGTAGGTCAAACAATTTTACTGTCAACATACCTATTGGCTATTTTCAACTCTTTCAAAAAGTGACATTACCTGCACGTTAATACTGTGGAAGCCTTTTCTGTTCAAGTAATCTGGCTCATTTGGACCTGATGGGGCCTTTATTCGGATCTACGTACAATCCAGTGACCCAATCACATTTGGAAATCCTAGGTAATGAGAATGTTAGGCTGATTGTGAGGTTCTTTATGGAACTGTGGGTGTTTTTACCTGTGTATTACCTACCTGCAATGGCATGAAACGCCTCTTTTATTGTCTGCACACGCAGGTGTCCAAGAAACACAATGAAAACCCAAAGGAAATATTTCAGAGCCAAACAGACTTTACGAATTGCCTGGCAAACTGCACTTTTAGATAGATGTTCCGCATCGCCTACAGTATATAAAAAAGTGCCGCTTGCAAGAAACCTCAAAGCAATGCATACTGTCTGCGTGGTTGTGAGAGCCCGACTTCGCCGAGTTTGACTTCGAATATAAGGAGCTAATAAATCTTTGAGGTACAATATTCCCCCTCGGCTAAAGTGGTATCTTTCAAAAAGAATTTCCTCTGGGAGCAATAAAGGATCTTGCCGATCGCACAAAACCCTCTCTATATGAAATTCTCTTTGTATAATTTGCGCACCAATATCAATTGGTCGCTCATTCATGAACGGCGAAGCCATGACTGAATGAATTCCATGCACGGACACTGATTACGTGTGTGAGCTAATCCTTGTTTACGTAGAACAAACCTGCTCCGAGCAGGTTTGAGGATTAGGATGTGTTGCTATGACAACACTTCCAGCAAGAGTTTCGAAAAACCGACAGGGCCAGGATCAGGCCAAATCATCAACAATTACATCCGGCTAAGCGAGTAATCCACGTACGAAAAATACACCCCTGGAGGTACATTTACATAATAACTTTGCAAAAACCTTCAAACAAACACTAGCAAGTCTTGCTGAAAAAATACAGGAAAATATGAGTAAGTTTGACACTAAAATTAGTGTACTTGCTGCTCAGCTTAAAGAAGTTCCAGAAACGTTTACAACTCATTGAAGAAGTTCAACAACTGACATCCACTGCTGACAAAAAAGCAACTGCTGTAGAATCTGAATACAAAGTGTTTGGTGATAAATTAGGTGCACTGAAAGATAAATGTAGAAGGAACAACATCAGAATCAAAGGTCTCCCTGAAAAATGTGAAAGTCCAAATCCAATGAAATTCATAGTTGAATTATTCTATAAAATAATTTAACACTAAGATCTCAGCAGCTTACCACATATGTGGATTGCATGCCTCAAAACCAAGCCTGATTCGAGAAACTATGGGTTAAAGAAAATATGATGTTGATTCTCAGACAAAAAGAGAAGATTATATTTGAAAATAGCCACATTCGTATTTTTTCACATTTCTCCCCTTTAACAGCTGCTAAATTAGCTGCATTCTACAGCATTAAACAGCGCTTATGCAAAGCCAAAATCAGATAAAGCCTCTTGTTTCCTGTTAAATTGAAAGTGATTTTTGATGACCAATTCTATATCTTCAATTCTCCTAAAGAAGCAGAAAAAGAGCTAAAATGATTGATCCTGATATCACTTAAAATATAATTATGAGTCATATTGTGTCCTGGTAAAGCTAAGAAGATTCTGCTTGCAACTTAATCTAGCTGTAATGCAACATTTGTTGTAACTATACATTCTGTTTCCATTCACTTTTCGCCTAAGGGGACTGTTTATCATCATACCCTAGGTTCATTGTATCTGGAATGTACTATCATAAGGTATCTCAATTTTAATCTTTACTACTCCGCTTCTGGGGGTTTCCTTTGTTTTGGACATGCTCTATCTCTTGGCATGTAAGAGGACTGGAACTTTGTGAAGTGTGGTCTACTTCCTATTTATCCTTTTTATCCCAACAACTATATGTGCCAACATGAAAACAGGCCACAATACTTGGCAACAATATGAAATCACGGTTAAAGTTATTGTATGAAAGAATGAACTACTTTTACTTAAGGTTACAAAATATTCTCAAAGGTTCAGAAGCAGTGTCACTCTGACTAAACAGTGAACTTTGTGAGCTAGAATGTCAGAGGTCTCAATCACAATTTAAAGAGGAAAATTAAGTATTTTCTCCCCTAACAGATCTAAATTCCAAGATAGTATTTTTACAGGGAACTTGCCTTTCACTCTAGCTGCACAAAGAAAACTAGAAGTGTGGGAATCTTAATACACAAAACAATTCTATTCGCAGTATTAGATATAGTATCAGATCCTGAATGTTGATATGTCATGGTGATGGGAACTTTATTTCAATCTAAAGTAATTTTGATAAATAGCTACACACTTAATATGGATGATAGAGATTTCATCCAAAATGTATCTGTATCTATTCCTAATGTGAACATTTATACGATTATAATGGCTGGACACTTTAATTGTGTTTTAAATCCTAACATGGATAGCTTTTCATATACGTTGGCAATAGAATCTAACAATGCAAAAATAATCACAGTTTGTGATGGATCATAACTTATCAGACCCATTAAGATTTTTAAATCCAAATTTAAGAGCATATTCCTTCTTCTCATCAGTACATCACAGTTACTCAAGAATTGATTATTTCTTTATTGATAATAATTTATTGGCACTATCAAATCTTGTAACTATGATACTATTGTTATCTTCAACCATGCCCCTCTGATTATGGAGATTAAATCACTGTGTGCCTACACACTCATCTCATAGCTGGCATCTTAACCCCCACATCATTAGCTGATGAGAATTGTACAGAATTCATCTCCAAGCAAATTGATTAATTTTTAGAAACAAATGCATCCTCAATGGTCTCTGCAGGAATACTCTGGGAAACTCTAAGGGCTTTTTAAGAGGGCAGATTATTTCATATCTTTCTCACAAAAATATATTGGAAAACAAGAAGGTGTCAGAGCTAATCAATGAAATTACCAGAATAGATCAAGTGTCTCCAAATGAGGCACTTTATATGAAAAGATAGGTCTTGCAATCAGAATTTAACTCTTAACAACAAAAGAAACAGAACAGCTCATCTTTAAATTGAGACATCAATACGGAGAGAAGGCTAATAACATCTTAGCTCAAGAAGTACACAAGCAGGAAGTTCGCAATGCTAAACAGAAATTACCAACACAGATAGAAGTAAAATCATTAACCTAAAAAATATAGTGCTCTCTAAATTTGTGGGCTAAGTCCTTATATTCTAGAGTTTTTTGACACATTACAAATACAACAGCTAGATACTCTTTGTGCAGAGGAACTAGACCAACCTCTGACACTCTCAGAATTACTATACGCTATAAACACACTCCAGTGTGGGAAAGCAGCAGGCCGTGATGGATACCCAGTGAAACTTTGTAAAAACAAAATTCAAATATGTTAGCTCCACTACTATTAATAATATTTGTAGAAGCTGGAGACAACAAAATTCTACCTCAAACATTTCACCAAGAATCAATTACCATCTTTCCAAAGAAAAATAAGGACTTATTACAGTGTGCATCATACAGACCAATTTTACTTCTGAGTAATGTTAAGATACTTTCCAAAGTTCTGTTTAGAATGATTGAGAAAGTGATAATGTCTGCATCTTATGAACAATTGCACCTCAAAATTGAACTTCCCATCAACACAATTTTTCCAGTACTTTCAAATCAGAAACTTTGCTAAAAGGAACCTTCCAAATTTTCTTCACCTCCTGCCCATTTTTATTCCAGATGCAATACTGATCATTCTTAAAGATTCAGATACCATCTCAAAAATATATAAAAGCATCTTAAAAACAGTCAAGTCATTTTCCAACCCGCTATATCCTAACACAGGGTCACGGGGGTCTGTTGGAGCCAATCCCAACCATCACAGGGTGCAAGGCAGGAACAAATCTCTCTGTCTCCAAAAAAAGTGGAGAAGGACAAATTGATTGTAATTGCATATACCACTATACTAGCAAGTAGATTTCTCTTGCTCAACTGGAAGAATTCCAGCCCACCTGTTGTAAGTCAGTGGGTAACTGATGTTCTATACTATTTGAAATTGGAGTTCTCTCTTAAAATTAAATTCTCTCTTAGAGGATCTGTTCAAAACTTTTTTTTAAATAAGGCAAGATCTAATTAATCAAATTGTATAATAAGCATTTATATTAGGGAAAAGGATATTCTTCCCTTTGTTTTTTTTTTAAAGATTTTCTCATGTTGTAGTCTCTCCTATTTTTCACTCAGGTGCTGGGTGAATTATGGTTTAAGTTTGACATGATTGTATATAGTGCTATTTTATTCAAATAATATCAACAAAATTAAATACAAAATGATTACTGTAACACACTCCTAACTGGATGGGCCTAAGAAAAACATCAGTTAGTTGCAGTTAATTCAGAATGCAGCAACAAGAATCCTAGACAGAAAAAGAAAATCTGAGCACATCTCACCAGTTTTAGCATTGTTTTATTGGTTACCTGTGTCTTTTAGAATTGATTTTAAAATATGACTAATGGTATACAAAGCTTCCTCCTTCCTACATTTTGAAGTGACTGTCCCTCTACATTCCCAGCCGTAAACTTTGATCTTCTAATAGTGGTCTGTTTATTATAAGAGATAAGCACAATAGCAGTGATGAGGCAGCCATTTGTTGTTATGCACCACAAATCTGGAATACTTTACCAGAGATATAAATACAGATATACCATAGATTATTAAAAATAAATCCTAAAAACTCATTTTTAATTTGGCTTTTTTATAGCTGCATTTCAATTATACTTCTAATAGATTATACATGC
Source organism: Erpetoichthys calabaricus (assembly GCF_900747795.2). Taxonomy (NCBI): domain Eukaryota; kingdom Metazoa; phylum Chordata; class Cladistia; order Polypteriformes; family Polypteridae; genus Erpetoichthys; species Erpetoichthys calabaricus. The sequence continues at coordinate 209,075,583 of NC_041394.2, read as the reverse complement.
ATAGAAAATATTTTTATGGATTTGCAACCATTATTAATCTCTACTTTTCTCTGCTTTTTTTTTTGGTTTTCTGTGATGGTATTAAGCACACCAAATCAAAACACTGTGCAGCTGCCTTTAATCTTGAAAGATAAGCCAATACTCCAATGTCAATGAGACCCACTGTGTCAAATCGTCTAAGATGGAGCTTAAAAACAATAAAGAACTTAAATACATTTATGTTAGGTAGAATGCCCAGTGGCGGTTGGACAGTCTTTTGGCCTTGGAACCCCTGCAGATTTTGTTTTTCACTCTAGCATCTTACCCCTTGGAATTTTTAAAATCTTTTTTGCCCTCACTTGCCATCCATCCCTAGCATTGGGTGTATCATTAGAGACTTGAAAACAAATCGATATATAAGAACTACACTTTTTCCATTACCTGTATATCTATGTTATGTCAGTGCACACTAATTTATTCTTCTCTATTATTTTTGTATGTGATTTATTAATTCTCATTTTTTAACTATTTCTTGTTTTTTTCCTTTTCTTGTTATTTTTTCTTTAACAAATTGTTACGCATTCAGTGTATGAACATGTGCTATACAAGTAAATGTTGTTGTTGTAAGTTGGCCTCAATAAGACCAGAGTAGAGGCATTTGATTTATTTTTACAATCTTAAAACTGAACCTGCAGTACACCATCTGTGGAAGACTAGTTAAAACAAATAGTTTATAATATTAAAGCTGAGTTAAGTTGTGGAAGGGACTTTGAGACTTTGATGGCTTACTGTGATCCTTTTCAGCAATCACAGGAGTCTTAAAGATATAATTTGATCATTTAATGACAGATATTGACTAGAATGTTTTTAATTTAGATGTTGGCATTGTCCAATTCATCAGTGATTAATTAACATTATTTGACATTTCATTGTAGTATGTAATTTCAGATCACAAATGTGTGAGAGTGGCATTCTCTGAAACTGATGCAAAATTTTAAATAATCTATTTTGAATTTGTAAAATATTTATGTTTTTAGCAAGGATGTTAGTGCTCTTATATTTGAAGTATACTTTTCATCCACTTTCATCTCTTTGCCCCACTAGAGTATCATAATACACCGTGTCTCACCACTCATCTACAGCATGTTGAGCCTCTTGTGTATTTTTTTTAATGATTTATGTAGCAGGCCTAGAATTAGATATATGCCAGTAATCAGGGTACACTGGCATTGAATGCTGTTAAAATTAGGATTTGATTGTGTCTAAAGGGGCATTTATTTGAATTTGTGGTGTTTAGACTTGATAAATTAATTGACACTGTATTATATACATAAAAAATACTAATTTTGTCACAAAAGAAGTCTGAACCCAGCTTTTACTTTGGATGAAAGGCTTCCACAAGGTTTATGAATGTATCTTATGGACAGAGTAAATTCCACTTCTTATCTGAAATTTTAACTGAAATGTCACTTCTCATCCCCTTAGACTAACTAAGGATAAATTCATTCAAATTTGTTGGTAGAGTCTGGATATACTGCCCATTTTTCACCCAAACTAGTCAGTATTGCTTCAGAGACAGATGATGGAAGGCAATTAGATAAATTACTTTAAATTAACCCCTATCTTGTATAAAGAAAAAAAGCCGTGTGTTGATGAAAAATTACATTAATGAGCAGCAGATCAAAATACGCACAGATTGTTAATATAGAAATCTCTAAGGCCCTGGATGGTTAATGATTTCCATTAAGTGTATACTGAATACGTTAAAGAAGGCTGAAAGATATGAGTATTATTCATGGTGCATCATGTAAGAGCTCCACACTGTATGTCCTGCGCTGGCACTGTAAGTGCATGCTGGACCACTGTACTGCTGGTAAATTGATAGCAAGCATAGACTAGAGCACTAAGCAAAGCATACTGACAGGAAACAAATAATTTGGTAAAAATAAGAGTAAAATTAATTAGTTTCTACCCATCAAAAACCTTTGTAACTTAGGCACTTCTGAATCTGAAACCTGTGTCTAATTGTGTACTTAAAGTTTCAGAAAGAATTTAAACTAGGTCTGATACATTTTCAGGTGTAAAACAGGGGCACAGAAATGCTGAATCTAAAATCAGACAGCTGTTACAACAGAAAGTCTCGCATCACTTTTACAAAATCCATCAGTGCTAATTGTTTGCCTGCTTGAAAATAATAAAGTGATCTGACAATTACTCAAGTGTGATTATTTTATGAAAATGAAGTATTTTAATGGATTTTTTTTTGCAAGAAAGGTACTTGATAGCATGATAAAGTGCCATGGAACTGTGTCTGATATCATCTTCTAATATGGGGGCTGATGTCATGTCTCAAGGACTAAAGGAAAACATAAAAAAACATTAAAAAGCAAGCAGCTCTACTCCCAGTAAACATATTCACAAATATAGAGGGTTTAATAACAACTCTCCTACTACATTCTACCCCTGAAAAATCGACACCACTTTCTAGAATTCTGATTTTCTTTGACCATAGGAGTAATATTTTGATTGTGTTTATTAAAGTGAGATTGAGTAATCTGTGAGAATGTCTGTAATGGATGTTAACCCCAAGATTTATTCTTTAAATATATCTAGTTGTAGCGATATTTAATACTTTTTTGGATAGACTGGAATTATGATTTTTCCAATAGAAACATATTGTAGTGTCTCAGCTCTGATGTGGCAGGTCTATAAGCTTAAGTGGCTGACTCAGCATTTGTTTTTGATGCTGGCCAGTATGAATGTCAGCAGCCAGCAGATTTCAGTCTGTGCAAATTAAAATCACTGAAAAAACTGAGGGCTGGACTGACTGGGTTGCCTGCAACCAATGAGGTTCACAGCCGAGGGCACCATGTGACTCTGTGCAAAGAGACAAAAGGATTAAAAAGGGGAGTCAGAGCAGGCTGCTGGAGTTGAAAGAGTCAACAAGTATTGAAAGGGGCTGAAATGGTGCAAAAATGTGCCAGTCACGATAGTTAGACCACATGCTTAGAAGCTGAATGGAACACCAGAGCAACAGAGAAGGCATTCACTATAGTAGCAGTTAGGGATGTAAATAGTTATAGCTTATTCCTTTTCTTTCCGTAACATTGTGTAAAGAAACTGCCTTTTTAAAATTTTTTATTGTGACCTTACAAAAGAATAAACCTTTTTTTTATGATTTTCACAATCCATATTGTCCTCTTTTCTCCAGGAAAAGGCAACCAGGTAGGGGATTAAGGTTAAATACTGATCCCTAACCATCTGTGTTATACCTGAAAGAAGAGGAGGAATCATTGCAAGGTGACCTGCTTGGGGCCGGTGGAGGGTCAACAGCGCACACTACTGCTGAGGGTAGTAGCGCAGGCGGCATTACCTAAACCGAAAGTTGGCCAATTTGATGGGACTGGATTGTGGGAGACATTTCACATCCACTTTGACCTTGTAGCAACAGCAAAAGGTTGGGCACCTATAAATTGTACAGCACAATTGGTACAATACAATACAATACCATTTATTTTTGTATAGCCCAAAACCACACAAGAAGTGCCGCAATGGGCTTTAACAGGCCCTGCCTCTTGACAGCCCCCCAGCGTTGACTCTCTAAGAAGAACTCCCAAAAAACCCTTGTAGGGGAAAAAATGGAAGAAACCTTGGGAAAGGCAGTTCAAAGAGAGACCCCTTTCCAGGTAGGTTGGGCATGCAGTGGGTGTCAAAAAGAGGGGGGTCAATACAATACAATACACAGAACAGGACACAAGTAATCCTCAATACAATATAATAGTGCAATAGAAATATTACATGTACTGAGCAGAATGCAATAGTAAATGATATCACATAATATAATTTGGATTTGTTCAAAGTCCTAGAGATCTTGGCCATTAAGCTGCCTCCCCCTGTTGGCCATTCCACAGCTGAGTCAGCATTGGGCCAGCAAATCCAATGAAAGAAACCCCTCTACCTGATGATTCCTGCAATCCTCCATCATAGGTGACTTTACCTTAGGCAGGCAAAACAACTTGGCGTGGGGGCAGTGTCACCAAGTGTCACATTTGAGTATCGAGAAGAGAAACAGAATAAGTGAGAATTAGTAACAAATTACAACTATCATATTACTCATGTTTTAGTGCTAATGACCAACAACAGAGATGCAGTTTGTACAGTTAATCAGCAGCTCTAGTCAGGATATGCTAAACTGGTGATGGCTTTAGAAGGGGTAACATCTTTTCCAGGATGTCATGCAAAGGTTTGGATAGACTGAGTTGGCCCTAGAACTGCATCAGCAACTGCACAGGTGGGTTCGTCACAAAGGAGAGCAGTTGCTTCCGACATACAAGGATTGGTGAGACATGCCTACTTGCATTTTTCTGGACTTGTGCAAGTGGAACTGGCATTAGATATTTTTATTAGGGGAGCAACCACAAAGAAGCTGTAACATCATCTCCACCTTGCCAGCCTGACCACCTTTGAAGAACCACTTGTGGAAGCCTGTGCATTTAAAGTGGCATGTTGTATCGGTCTGATGCTGCTAAGATTCACACCATCGATGAGACAGTGATTTATTTATTTTTTTGGTGGAGATTCCTGGGACGCACCCAGCTTTGGCCCAACCTGTGCACACTCACAAGCAGACACACAAAACCAACAAATGAATAAATATATTAAATGAAAACCCAATACACAACAGCAACAATCAAGACAAACCTCCCCTTTCCCCTACAGCAATACAGTTGTAACATAACAATGATCCACAACAATAAACACTTACAACAATATTCTAATACAGTCCAATACAGCAAAAACAGGTGAAATGGTATGGTTTGAAGATGAAAATCCTGAGAACAGCTTGCGTAGAAAATGAGTGAAACAGTCCTACTGGTAGTTCTGAGCGGCAAGGGTTGAGTTTTGCAGGAGCGCTCCTTTTGAAGACGCACGATGATTAATCCACCACTATAATCTCCTGTTGCCCTGTCAGGCCCCCTTTTCAACTTTCCCGCTGACCTGTTTCTACCCAGCAGCCCCTGCACACTCAGCAGACGACAAATCAGAGTCACTACAGGGACTGCTGGGAGTTGAAGTTTCAATCCCCAGTAGCACCGCTACAATGTAAGGATGACCCTTCTGCCCATAAATCAACTAAATGATAAACAGATACCCACGGTGCTTTGACTGGGTTGACCTTCGTTTGTGTGATGAAGAGCAGACACCGAATACAGCCAGGATTGTGACTTCTTGGGAGTGTGGTCGTCATCATGGTACTGACTATGGACCTTCGTTTGAAACTGTCATGGAGCACTGCAAGAGGTGCTGGAAAGATTGTGTGCAGCTGGACTGAAATTGCATCCAGGCAAGTGTCACCTGTTATTAAAGAAGTCACTTCTGAGGACTCCAAGATATGGCCAATGTCACCTAATTAGAATTAAGTGAAACGATTTTTGGGCCTAATTTTCTATTGACAATTTGTGCTACAGTTTTCACCGTGCCTAGTCCCATGCACTAACTCATAAAAACAGGTAAAGTCTTTCAGTTGCCCACTGGCGTGAATAGTTAAAGGAATTTAATTTTAAAATACAACATAGATGCCGAGGTCAACACCACAATGCAGATATGTTCTCTCAGTGCCGCTGCTGTGAAATTAACTGTATATATAGACAATGCGTGATAAGAGGATCATGCTTGTTGTATACGATGTCTTTGGCAGATGGACAGATAGACTGGGTGGGGTGGCAAGCATGAGACCTGGAGGTGCAACAGGTACACAAGTGGCATGAAGTTAGTCACAGGCCAATTTGGGAGGAGGTCGCGCCTGAAGGGCCAGTAATCAAAGGCCTTTGGTCACAATGTGACAGTCTGGCCCTCTAGTGTGGGTTTTTACAATGTTGAGGGTGGAATCCAGCTTTTGTAAGTAGTAGTGCCTAAAGGGGCACAACCCCAGATACTAGAGGCTTTGCATGGGGGTACAGGACTGGGTCATTTTGGTGCAAGTAAGACTTTGATGCATCAGTGACAGAACTTTTAATGGGGGTGCTGTCACAGAGATGTGGAGAATTATTGTCATATACGTGATTTCTGTACAGTTCACTGCCCCAGAGCAACAATATCAAGTTGGCATGCCCATGGAAAGGACGGGGCATTGACAATTGGGGTCCATTCCCTGGTCTCAACAAGAGAACCACTTAATTTTAATCGCAAAGAATTATTTTATTAACTGGCCCAAAGCATAGCCTCTCCCTGACCAAGAAACTAAAACCATTGTTGAGGCTCTAATGGAGGGCATTTTTAGTTGATTAGGCATGTCAGTAGAACTGCACTCCAACAAGGTTTGAAATTTGGAGAGTGGGGTTTTTCACAACGTGTTCTGACACATCTGCATACAGAAGAAATGCATGACCCTCTTCGCCCACAGAGCAATGGATTGGTAGAGTAATTTAAATGCAACTCACAACTCAGCTCGTCGTTATGACTAGCCAGCACCAGCAGGACTGGCATGAGCACATCCTCCAGATTTTCCTAGTATACTGATCAGCTGTATAAGAGCCCACACAGTGCTCCCTCCACCCTCCTAATGCTAGGAAGTGAATTGAGAACACCAGCCAAGGGGCACCCCCAGATGAACAAAACAGCATCCCCTCAGGGCCAGAATAAGCCTACCAGTTGTAGGAACAGCTGCATCTTGTCCACAAAGTTTGCAGAAAAGAATTTACAGGAAGCCGGTTATCCCTGTAAGTGTTATTATGACATCCTCATGCAAGGCCAGCCTTCCTGGAGATAAAGTCGGCATATATGCAGTAATTCCCACCATAAAAAGGGCAGATTGCCAAAATTAGACAGCACTTGGGTGAGACAAAGCAAGATTCTGGAACAAGTAGGCAAGGTGATTTACTGAGTGTTTATTCCCCAACAAAGGGGGGGGGGGGGGGGGGGTGTTTCTCCATCAAGATCGACTGACTCCTTACCAAGATCAGAACCCACTGAGAATTCAACTTGATAACAACAGACCGAGAACTCCCATTCTGACAGCATGTACAGCAGTCATCTTACATCTCACAGTCCCAGACAATGGCCTCTGTGCACCATCAGACTTCCAAGACACTTGTTAGATTTTGAAACTCCCTTGAGATCAAGGGTTTGGGTAGAGTGAGCAGTTTAGAGTCTCATTTGATTTAAACACCAGCAAGTACGAGCATTAGCCTATGCCAGGGGTAGGCAACGTCGGTCCTGGTGAGCCGCAGTGGCTACAGGTTTTCATTCCAACCCAATTGCTTAATTAGAAACCAATCATTGCCAATCTCAGACCTTATTTAATTTTATGGCTTGTTAGTCTGTGCAATGTAAGGCTCTTATATCGTAGATTTTTTTCCTTTCCAAGGATATCATCCAAATGATATGAAGCCTAAAACAGATCATTTTCAGTCTGTCACATTTTTCTATTAAGTGTTTTATTAAATCAAACAGTACATGATGAACACACACAGATGTAATTGGAAAAAAGCTAGCTGGAGAACTGCTGGCTGCTTTGTCTTTTACATCTTATTGCTAATAAGGAGCAATTAAAACACTGAATGCAGCAGTTTAAGATTGAAATAAGCAATTAAGGTTGGAGAACCTTAACAAGCGAGACCACTAAAATGAAGCATCAAAATGTCACTTAAGCAATATGTGCTTCATCAGCAATAATTGAGTTCTCGTTAAGGAACTGGGTTGGAACAAAAACCTGCACATACTGCGGCTCACCAGGACCGACGTTGCCTACCCCTGGCCTATGCAAATGAAACCACTGAAAGAAACTGAGGGCTGAGATATAACATCTCTCCAAGACACTGCTCCTTATTTTACATTTTTTTTATTGCAACCTTGAAGAAGAGTAAAACTTTGTCCTCTCTTCTGTTCCATCCACATGGAGTGTTGCTACAATACGGTGATGCGTTTATATTGATGGTCTCATTTCTTCCATACAAACAGGATGCCTGTGATAAATCTTGGCACAATTCACAAAATCATAGACAAAACAAAGGAAGAATCCTGTAGGGAGTAAGTGCTTAAATTTATCCATCTCTCTGCTACTTTCCTTTACCATGCAAGAATTTGCTGAAAAAATTAATGCAATAAAATACTGCAAGCAGGGACAGCACAACAGGGAGGATTGTGGGGGCTGAATTTGCTCCACACTGTGTGAGGCATTAATCCAAAATATGCAAAATAATTTCCTGTTGATATGCAAAGCATAATATAAAGAGTTTAATATTAAATATTTAAGAATGAGAAATGAACTTTGAATTGACAGTTAGAAGTGTACGTGTGTGAGCTAATAAGCTAAATATTAGTGAAGATCTGAGAGCCTGCAGTTCTAAATTTTCATTGAATGTAATCCTACTAAATGACTATCAGTAGTCTCTCTGTTCTCAAACTGAAATAGACACCAGTTTCTTTTCCTTATTCCTGCATTCACATCTGCTAAGGAAGGCAATCTAAGTCAAGACCCAGACAGAAAGAAAGAATCTTTATAGTGACAATCACCTTTGAAACGTTTGTATGAACTATAGCCCACTGTAGAATTGCTATTCTACTCAGGCAACCACAGACTTCTCTGGAGGCCTACATAATTTTATCCAAATCATCTTTAATATCAGGAGTTTTTATGTTGAGTCTCCCCTCACTGATCACTGAGTAAATCAAGTATTATCATGAGGAAGGTCCACAGCAGCCATGAGAACAAATAAATTCCTGAAAGCTAGAATTAAGCTAGCAGCACTGTCTGGTTCCCCAATCCTCCAGCAGGAGAGAGGGAAGTCATCTGGAACAAAAGTCTGTTAGAGGCAAAATGAAAGAAGTGTTAAAAAATGGGACAGAAGCTAAGGAAAAAAGTAGCAAAATGGTAAGGAGAAACATGATAGAATAGACAGAAATCAACTAGAGCAGAGTGTGAAGCCATTGGCGTCATGTTTGTTGTTTTCACAATGTGCCTATGTACAGCTTGATTTTTGGAAAATTGTGGAAAGGTATAAATTTCAAAACATTAAAGGATGTTGCCTGACATCCATAAAATATTTACCAGTGTGTACCATATTGTTTCACTATTGTAATCAAACTAATATCTGGTTTTTAATGTTTTATTTATTTAGTCTCATTTTAAATAAGAAACTAGCAAAATTCTACATGTAGACTCAACAGTTTCTTCGTTATTATTTTGCATTTATCATTTTAGCTGTTAAAACAAGCAAACCCTGTCCTTCTATGGCATTTATGGATTTTATTTTATATTAATTGCCAAGAAACTATACATTACATGCCCCTTAATGTATTTAGCAGAGTTTGAGATTCATTAACATAAACAACTTGGCGAGATTACATATCGTTTAAATCCAGCTTTAATAAACCAACATCATTTTGAAGTACAAATATTGAAAATGAAGTTCCAAATGAATGACCACACTAGTACTTTCTATTGTAAGCTTGGAAACATATCACCCGGATTCAAACTAATTATGGTTTAATAAGCATACATTCCAAGTTCCAAAGGGATTCTGAACTTACTCTCTCTCTCTTTTTGATGCCTACAGTATGCAGGGAATCCTATTCAGCAGCTTTCTTTGGACAAGATTGTCATTGCATCTCCAGGCACCAAGTGCCCTCAGAACAGATTTATTTCATTTTGGCATTAATACAAAAACACATGCACTACCAGTCAAAAGTTTTAGAACAAATCAGTTGTTATGGAAATACATGTAGTTTAATGTCTTAATGTTTCATGAATTCAAGGAATATACCAATTGGCATAGGCCAATCCAAATGAGGTGTTTCCTTTAGTGAATGTCTTTCTTGTGTCTTTCTTTTTTTTCTCATTTCATGCACATCTGCTGGCTTTCTAACCTGCTTGTTGGTTTCTCCCTAAGGGTGCCTCCAACCTGGCAAAGTTCCAATGTGAAAAGTGACTTTCTCTTAGTGCCCCGCCAGGTGGCCACAACTAACCAACATTGCATCTTACGATTGTGTCCTTAATATCAGATAAGCTTCCCCATCTGGGTTTCTCTGCTGTCTATTAAGGAAATGTTTAGTAACAGTGGCCAAGACAGGCAGGGTTCTCTCCATCGGGCTGAGGCATGAGCCCATTATTGCAGAGTTTCCAGGAATAGTTAAAAAAAAAAGATGCTACCAGGTGCCTTTTCAACCTGCCAACGCCGATAGTCACACCAAGCAAGGGGATGGTAAAAAGGTCTTATAAAGGCTTTTATTAAGAATAATTCACAAAATGAGGTGTCCAAAAAATATGCAGTGCTCCAAAAATTGTCAATAAATAATTAGTCCCATGAAACATAAATTGGTGGAGGTTAAAAATCCATCATAAAAAATAATCCATTAAAAATGAGGTTAAAACACAGGCAACAGGTACAGGAAACTGTCCTTAAAACCATGAGCCCTGGTGCAGTCTTTAAAAAGTGACATCTTCTTGGCTTAACCCAATATAGGCACTTGCAGCCAAAGATGTGCCCACCTAACAGTTCAGCCCACCTTCATTGCTGATTCTAGGCTTGGGCCCCTTGTAGCCCTTTCTGGCTCCAGGAAGGACACCCCATCGAGCCTCCAACTCCCGCTGCCAAGCTTGCATCCCTGTAGTCTATGGCACCACCCACAGAACACCTCTTTCAGCCTTTCACTCCCCTGTAGCCGTGCTGCCTCTCTCGGGTGAAACACTACATCTGCAGCATTTCTGCCACTCAGGCTCCCAGGTCACTCAGCTGGAGTGGCCATCAGCCCCCATGCACCATTCACGTGCTCCGAGGAACTTCCTTCCGGCTGTCTCCCTTCTCTGTCTTTCATCCGCCTCACTTTTACCGGCTCTCTCCCTCACTCCTGCTTTTTCTCTCTCTCCATCTTTTAACCTTCTTTCTTCTCTCTCCTTCTAATCAGCCTTTTTCTTTTGATCCAACCCCCCCTTTCTCATTCTCATAAGGCTCCGTGGGCGCTGAGTCTCAGTTGCATCTGCTTGAAGCAATTGAGAAAGACTGCACCTTCACATGCAGGTGCATCTTGCCCCAGTTACTCCACCAACTCCCCGCAGCTGTGTGACCATGTACACGTGGAAAATGAGCTGGCCAGTTATTTATATATTTACTAAAAACAGCTCTCTTTTCTGAGCCGCGGACCTGCTATACCACTTTTTTTTTTTAAAGAGTTCCAAAGAAGAGGTAGGTAAGCAGATAGACGAGTAAAATACATGTTTAAAGATTTTCTACAAAGCATTCTAGGTGTCAGAAGAAGAAGTGCTTCATGCCTTCCTGCCAATCGATCCATCTATACTGACTTGGCCTGCAGAAGAGGGTGGAGGCTAGATGTTGGTGCTGGCCAATCACAGATCACTTTCATTTTCCAATGCAAATGAGGTGTTCCCTCAGTGTTTTCTTGGTTACAATCATGTCTGCAGTTGTATTACTCTCAGCTTCATATCTATTAGGCATTCCTGTGTGAAGCTGTCCACTGTATATTAAATAAATGTGTGGGAACAGTGGACAAGACAGGTGGGATTTGCTCCATTGGGCTGAGGCATGATCCCAGTATTGCAGAGCTTCCAGGAGTAGTTCTGAAAAAAGATATCTCATGACCCCATTTATCAAGGAAGAGGTAGGTAGGCAGAAAGATAGGTAAAACACACATTTAAATGTTTTCTAGTAAGCCACAGTAGGCGTCAGCAAGAGGAAATGCCTTCCTGCCTATTGATCTGTGTAGAATGCGGAAGGGGTCGGGGCTGGATGTCTGGGGGTGGCCGTATACACTACCAGTCAAACGTTTTAGAACACCTCTGTTTTTATGGAAATGTACTCAGTTTAATGTCTTAATGTTTCATGAACTCAAAGGACAGAACAAATAAACAATGGCAAATAAAGAAAAGAATCATTACGTGTACAAAGTTTTATTCAAATTTTTAATTCATCAAAGTTGCCACCTTTTGCTGATATAACAGCCAAACTGTAATAACCCTTTTGATTCAGAATGACAGTTATTCTGTGTCCAGCAAAAGAACCCCAGACCATCACACTTCCTCCTCCATGTTTGACAGTAGGTGTCATACACTGAGGGACCACCCTTTCACCACCTCAATGGCATACAAACACTCTGTGTGATGAACCGAAAATTTCCAATTTGAATTGATTGGTTCATAAGACTTACCAGTCTGCCTTAGTCCACAGCCGGTGTTTCAAAACCCTATTTTGTCCTTTAAGGAATGGCTTTCTTATTGCCACTTGCCCTATCAAAATTGCAGCGCAAAGTCTCCTCTTGGTAGTAGAAACTGAGACTTGTTTTTTTCGGCCACTGTTATGCTGTTCTTGAAGCTTTTGTGCTGTGAGGCACCTTTATGCAATCACGTGACTCTCAGAAACTTGTCTTCTGATTGAGTTGTGACTTTGGGTCTGCCAGATCTCTTCCTGTCAGAGTTTTCTCCAGTTTCCAATTGCCTGGATTGTGTAGGACACCATACTCAGTGACACTTTGAGTTTTTTGACATTTCCCTTTGTTATTTATCATTTTCTTGCCATTATCACTGGTACTTACAACTTTCTAAAGTACAATATTGTCCAAGTAGTTCTTCAGAGGGTGTATTAACACAGTCTGTTCCATATCTGCTTTAAGACAGACAGAACGTTTTTTAAGTATTCAGCACAAGATGGGACACCTGTATGAACTGTTTGCTTCAACTTGCAAGGCCTAATTTACTTTAATTGCTGCAGAATATCTGTAGGTTGTAGTTGTTCCCTGAAGAAGGCCCATTTATAATATTCTGAAATTTCCTTTTTTTCAGTTTTTGCTAACCTAAACTTTCAAATTAAACCTCTGGAAGTTTACTGCTTACTTTTCACCATATTAGATTATTCATTGCATTTCAACTAATTAAATTTGTGGAAAAACTGGAAAAACTAAGGTGTACTAAAACTTTAGACCAGTACTGTATACAAGAGCCTTTTATGTATATATGTGCCTTTAATGATTTGTATTTATTTTAATTTGTACAACTTCCCAGATTTAAACTGTTAAGTGAAACAAAATTGAAAAAACAATTTTGAAAAATAATGCAGATGCATTAATGCAAATAGAAGCCTTCCACTCAGTCATCATCTCAATGACCTAATACGTTTGTTTTTAACAGTTTAGTTTAAAGATACCTGCTATTCAAATCACATGATGAGGGCCAAAACCTCCTGCTGTCCAAAAATAATGCAAGGATGACCCCCAAAATAAACATTCAATAAAGTGTTTTTGTATGTCTTTATTTTTCTATGTTCAGTAATAATACATAAAGGGATAAAAAAAATCTAACAACATTTTTACTTAGCAGCAAAAAATCAATTTGCTATGGCACCAGGGCCATATCTGTGTTACTGTTAATTCTTTTTTTCCCTCTAGAGTATAAAGTGATTTACTGTGGGTCTGTATGACAAAATGATATATAGCACTGTTTAAGAACAAAGGTGTTTCCATTATTTCAAGGATGTTCTAATCCTTTGTGTATGTGGAAAACGACTTTCTAAGTTTCTGTTTGGCAATAAAAAAGGCACAAACAGAAAAATATACCTTTGCATCTTTGTGACACTATTACCATACTCATCTTGAATACAAATTGTTTATTAGGCTTACAATTTATTTTAGCTTTCCCAATAAGTATACTGTGTGTGATAATGTAGAAAACTTTAGCCTGCTGGTAAAAGTAATAAATGAAATGACTCAATATTATTTTAAGAGAACATCAAAGTTGAACAATTACTGCAGATATATATGCTTCCATGTAGTCATTTCTGTATTTCAAGGAAAGTAGGTCATTATTAACTAGTTTGAAGGTTTTAGAGTAGCTATAAACGCTAGAGATTTATATTATTTTAAGGGACAGTTTTTATCTATCTAGTCTGTTGCATCTAAAAAAATTAAACTGAGAACAGGGCTACGTTTTTAACAGTGTGTTGTGAGAATAAGAATAAACTTGCACACCTAACAAAATAATTCATATAATACATCAGTGGTAATGACTACACATATAATTATATTGTGCTGCTAGGGGGAAATCTAGTAGTATCCATGACTTCAATGTGAACCAATGACCAGAAGCTATAAGTAAAGAGCATGTTTATTATACAAAAAATAAATACGGGGAATGACAAACAAACTAAAACCTAAATGCAAAGTACCAAAGTATAAAAAGAATACACTCATTTTGCTTCTGCAGGTCTTAGTAATAAATTTGAAACCCTGTCTCTCCAGTGGCTAACTCATCTACTTGCACTCTCATGCGAGTGCTTCATCAGCGTTAAACAGTACATAATTTTTCATCCCTTTTACTTTCAGCTCTGGCCTCACACTTCCTCCCACCTATGAGTGTTTGCCCCAATTCCCCTCCTCACTCTACACTCAAAGAGGTATTTGTAATGAGGTGGATTTATATCTCTCACTTGGCTATGTCTAGGGTAAACTCCAAAACTAGTTCTTAGATCACAGATATCATCAATTACTTCATATCTGCCTGCGCCAGCCACACTTGTCCCTGCACCTCTGAGCCCCAGTATCCATTTAAAGAGCCGGATACCATAAGTGTCCTAGGCTTCCACCCAACCCCACTAATCTCACTATCCTTCTCTGATTAATGGGCCAAGCACTCTTCACAAATGCTGGTTTGCCTGCCCGATAGACTCCTGGGGTGCATTATCCACTTCCACCCTGGAAGGTTGCCGGTTCAAAGCCCATTACTGCCACAAGGAATCCTACTACGTTAGACTCTTGAGCAAGGCCCTTAACCAGAAAATTACTACAGGGACACTGTACAATAGCAGACTTCAACCTCCAACGGTCATGTGAAAAGACATTTAATAAATTATATCAAATCAAAAAATAAATTGTGCAGCACTAGAGGATCAAAACAAGAACTGACACATTGCAGGATACAGCACATGTGCAAAAGTCTTAGCCATGTATACTTTTTATTATATCAACTTGACATTAAGCCCGTTAAAATAACGGGCGCTAGAATAGTAGTGCATAAACATTAGTAGGAACAGTCTATATTAAATGGCAAAGGACCGTCTATTTTCTGTTACAGTAATACTGGCTTGTATGTGGCTGTAATATGCGTTACTGTATTGTGTGCCTTTAATTTTCTCTCACAGTAATACGTCTCTCCAGCAAGTATTTTAATCTGTGCTGGCGTGCAGCTGATTATTGTATGTATGGCATCTCCCCAGCAACGGATTTTATGTGTGCGAAAATAAATCTACTTTTAAAAGTCATCCCATTGTAATATCATGAAAATTCGTATATTTAGGAAAACACTTTACACTGTACTGGGCCAAGTTTGTTAATCGCAAATCTGACATCCTCAGAGTGAACAACAGACACTAATCCCACCTCTTTGGGGAAGCTGGTCTCCGCGTCTCAGTACCCGATTGGATTTTTTGTGCGTTATGTTTTAGGTCTTACCTCATTTACCGAAATCCGATTGGATCAGCCGCGCGATATTTTATAGGTCCCGCCCTCTCTGTCTTGTGTGACGTGTCAGGCGGCCTTTGAAGCATCACACCGTGCATGCGCACTTCACCAGAAGACACACACACACACACGGACACATGGACGCACACAGGGATTTTATTGAAAAGGATAAGCTTCCTAGAAAGTAAGCAGAATCAATAAAATCAATATTTGGTAAGACCACCCTTCTCTAGCATGTTGTTTCTGAAGGCCCTCACGTGGTTGTTTGTTCCAGGCCTCTTGGAGACCTTGCCACAGATTGAGTGGAGACTTTGGCTGTCTTTCTTGCTTCTTTCTCTGTAAGTAATCCCAGACTGGCCTGATGATATTGAGATCAGGGATTTGTGGGGACCATATTATAATTTGAGGGATTCTCCATTTCTCTTTTCGCTGTAGATAATTTTTGTCGTATTTTTGGGGTCACTGTCATGCTGCAGAGTGAAGCTGGGAACAATCAAACACTTCCCTGATAACATTGCATGATAGATACGAATCTACCTGTACTTCTAAGCAGTGAGGGGGTCACCAATTTTGATCACATCGCCAGCCCTGTTTGTGGAAATGCAGTCCCAAATCTGCAGGGAACCTCCAACATGCTTCACTACTGTCTGAAAACATTCATTCATGTACCCTTCTATAGCTTTTCAGAGGACAAACTGCCTTTTGGTTGTGATAAAAGTTTACATTTTTAACTCCTCACTCCAGAGCACCTGCTGCCTTGCTACTGTACCCCAGGCCTTGTGTTTCTTGTGCATAGGTGAGTTGTTTGCCTTTAATTCTACCTTAAAACAATAGCTTTTTTGTCACAACTCTTCCTTGAGGACCACTTCTGACCTCTCCAGACTGTAGCTAGGTGAACTAGAGTCCCAGTGGTTTCTGCACATTATGGGCAGGGTAGGGTGCTGGACAGCTTCTGATTTCAGAAAGAAGTAAGCTTGATGTATTTCACATTTGCTGCTCCCAGTTTTTGTGGCCCATGCATTTGTTTGGGCTTCTGCAAAAGAGCATAAACAGCATACAGTATCTGGAAGGTCTCTTGGGACAGACCTTCATGATACAGGATGGCCACCTTGTGTCTTGTTGCTATGCTAACCTTTGCTACGGTGTAAGATTTGCACGTTTAATTCCCACATCTACAGAAACCTCACTTTTTTAGTATGGATGTCCCTTGCCCAGTTTTATTCTCTCTACACAGCTGTTTTTTTCATTTACTCACATGGGTTCAACTTGCACATGATGTCATTGATCATTAGCACCTTCTTGTTATATTTGCTTAATCACACACTAGTCTAGTTACCTACAAGGATCTCACATTTTTTAACTGGAAAGTGGGTTATTTTTATGTTAGTTTTTTTTTTCTTTGAGAACATTCTTAAAGAAACATTTTAGTATCTTATTTTATTGCTTCTCTTTTTGCAAAATAAATGTTTGTAAAACTACAATATTCCTTTTTCTATTAATAAACCAATCCAGAAGACATAAAATATCCATCTAAGACAAATATTTTTGTGAACTATCTAAATACAATACAATACAATACAATTTACTTTTGTAAAGCCCAAAATCAGACAAGAAGTGCCGCAATGGGCTTTAACAGGCCCTGCCTCTTGATTGCCCCCCAGCCATGACTCTCTAAGAAGACAAAGAAAAACTCGCAAAAAAACCTAGTAGGGAAAAAGTGGAAGAAACCTTGGGAAAGGCAGTTCAAAAAGAGACCCCTTTCCAGGTAGGTTGGGCATGCAGTGGGTGTAAAAAAGAAGGGGGTCAATACAATACAATACACAGAACAGAACAAATCCTCAATACAGTATAAAAGTACAGAGCAGAATTTAACAGTAGATGATATCACATAATATAATTTGGATTTGTTTTGAGTCCTGGAGATCTCAGCCATCAAGCTGCCTCCCCACTTTGGCCATTCCACAGCTGAAACAGCGCTGGGCCAACCAATCCAATGAAAGGACCCCTCTACCCCACGATTACTGCGATCCTCCATCAGGGATGACTTTACCTTAGGCAGGCAAAACAACTTGGCGGGTGGGTCGTGGCACCAAGTGCCACATTTGAGTACCGAGAAGAGAAACAGAATAGGTGAGGGTTAGTATCCAATTCTAACTATCATGTTACTTATGTTTTAGTGCTAATGACTAACCACAGAGATGCAGTATGTACAGTTAATCAACAGCTGTAGTCAGGATATGCTAAACTGAAGTAGTGAGCCTTCAGCCGGGATTTAAAAGCTGAGACTGAAGGGGCATCTCTTATAGCAGCAGGCTAAAGACTTCTGCACAATACTGCCTTAAGCATGGCAAAGGTGCTACAGTATATAAAATATTATTATTATTACACATCCACACAATTTAGTGTCATTAGTTAACTTCTCTTGCCCATTTTTGAGATGTCAACGAAAAATGTGGCATCCAAATAATCCTACATGAACAACGGGAGAACATATACTGTATAATGTACAGATATGGAGAGCTGAGGGTGCAGCAGCCATAATTTTAGGCTGCCTTGCTGCCTGCACTTTAATCAAGTAATCTTTATGTGATACAGTAGATTTACAAAGTAGTTAAAATAGAAAATAAAAAAGCAGCACAAACAATGAAGCACTGTACTAAATTAAATAATAAGTACTAAAAGCAGCAGTAGTATTTCTAAATGCATTTTGAGAAAACCTGAGTATTCATTGTTTATAGCTTCAGGGACAAATTTACAAAGAGCGTTCCAGAGAAGGGATGCCAAAAAGGTTCAGTAAATGAGCATTTATTGAGGCATGTGTAGTGAATATTTAGAATAGCTGGGAGGCTGACATCAGAAAAGCTGCTGTTTTATAGGGTTATGTGTGGTGAATAGTTCAGTTCAATTCAATTTGTTCTTATATAGCACTTCTCCTGGATCACATTCTCAGAGACAATAGCAGGCATAGTGGGGAAGGGAAACTTGCAGTTTTAAGAGCTTAATAGACATTTAAAGAGGAA
Source organism: Erpetoichthys calabaricus (assembly GCF_900747795.2). Classification (NCBI taxonomy): domain Eukaryota; kingdom Metazoa; phylum Chordata; class Cladistia; order Polypteriformes; family Polypteridae; genus Erpetoichthys; species Erpetoichthys calabaricus. The sequence continues at coordinate 209,057,122 of NC_041394.2, read as the reverse complement.
TAATAGTGTAGTTAAGCCAGATGATGTGTTTGTTTGATATTGTCAATACTTTGGCAGAAGCATTTTCAACCTATGGTAATTTTTCCATACTTTGTACAGGAAAATCATTGAATAGTGTATTGCAAGAATACACTCTAAAGATGATGAAGGCATCTGAGATAGAAAGGCCAGGCCAGAAAACAGAAAATGTACTCCATAACAGGTATTGCTTAGTGGAATGTCAAACACTTTTTGCTCACAGCTATAGGACTTCACCATTCACATCTCCTAAACAAAAACAACAATATCATTTATTTATGTAGCACATTTTCATACATGAAATTAGCTCAAAGTGCTTTGCAATATTCATAGCTAGACATAGTAACAAAAACACTAGAATCTCAGAGTTCAGCTTAATTACAAAAAATGGTCAGCAGGTCAGAGAGGACAGGGAAATTTAAAAACCCAGTTGTTGGAGAAAATAAACGTGTGGTTTCAAAGTCAAAACACAATCCAGACCCCCCCAGGGCATTTTACATTCCATGAATCTGTCATCATTGACACAATACTGTCATTGACCTTTCTTTGTCTTCTCCCCATCTCAGGTGGTAGCAGCATATTTAGATCAGGGTTGGTGACGAATAACGCCACTACTGTGCACTGGGAAAAACAAAAAGAAAATGCACAAAAGTAGTTAAGTAGGTACGTTTTATTATCCCAGGGGGAAATTTGTTTGCAGCAAGAAAGTATAAAACACAAGATATTGTTACTCAGAGACTGAAGAAAATAAGCCAAAACACAACAGCTAGAACTAGTGTTAACATAAGTACACACACTCATTAGTACAAAGATGAATAATTACCTTTAACAGTTGTGATATACTGTATGGCTGGCAGTTTATCCCAGCCAATACCCCCACACCACTAGATGGAGTCCTCCCTGAAACATGGCGGGGCCCCGAATTCCCGCAGGGCATCATGGACATTGGAGTTTTACTTCACAGCCCTGCTGGATACCGTGGGGGCCCCAGAGGACGCTGCAGGGAGGCACGGGGATTTATATTTTCCATGTAGCCTGGAAGTACTACCTCGTCACAAGGATGGAAGAAGTGAAGTACTTCCAGGCTGAAGAAAAGAAGGAGTTTTCATCTGACCCAGAAGTGCTATGAAATCACATGGACTGAGGGACAGAAGCACTTCCGGGTCAGGGACTATAAAAGGATGATGGGAAACCCCAGCAGACTGAGCTGAGTTGGGAGGGTGTGGAACGGAACTGCTGGGAGTGGGGGATTGATTAGTGTATTGATTATTGTTGTTTATTTAGTATTATGGAGTGGAGGTGCTTAGTGCACAGTAATATAATCATAAATTTAATCATTGGACTTTTTACCTGGTGTCTCAACGTGTTGTCTGAGGGTTCAGGGGTCGACAGCGCCCCCTATGTGTCACAAAGTACACCAAATAATAGCAGTATCACTACAAGTAACATAATTCAAAGTGCTTATAACTTTAGGATTACAAGAGTTCTTAAATCTATTGCTGTTTACCTTTGGGAATCAAAATCAGCAGCCTAATGGCAACAGCTGAGATTTAGGTGAAGGAGAATGGCTACTGTCTGACAGAACTGAGTCGGTTTTCTTTCTATTTGGTTGCAATGCAGGTCAGTGGCAAAGGTCTACTGAAAAGCAATAATCAATTTCTAATCTAATCGTTTTCATTCAGCCAGGTAAATGGTACAATGCACACATCTCTGTAATTGTACTGAAAGCTTACACATGCTTGACGTTCATCCACTTTATTTTGGAAAGACTAAACAGTTTCCTTTATATGCATTGGTAAGGGAGGGAGAACTCCTTGAAGTCTTTTCAGTCGTTCTTGAATACCTCTTCTTTTCCCCATTCTTTTCTGGTTGCACAACTATTATAACACGTTACTGTACTGAAAATAGTGATAAGATTCACTGGTGGTAGATGCGTGTGCTCAGGTGAGTTCCACTGTAACAGGTACTCTCTGCTGCATGAGATCCGTGCAGGATGATTAGGAAGAGTAGCACAAAGACCCAAATAAGAGGAAAACAGATTCAAATAATAAAGGTTAGAATAAACATTCTGAATTTATTTATTACCCTGCAACACTGTTGGAATCAGAACAAACACCCAGAAAAGACTGGGACAGGAAAAGCAAATGAAGAAGAATGACAACTGTAACAAAATTCGACAAAACACTTAGAGAGGCAATGCTGCAGCTGGTCACTATGAGCAGCAGTGACCTTGAATTAGTGACCAACCTATGACACAGCAAACAGAATTGCATTTTATGAAAAGAAACAATTTTCTCTTCCCCTCAGTACGAAGGAATGCTAGTGATGCTAGCAATTTCTTAAGCGATCACAGAAGTCAGATTAATGAGGTTTGTTTTTAGCAGTTTTTTGAAGTATTCATCTATTCTGGTATGGCATATCTCTGGTGGTAAATCATTACAGATTTTTGGTGTTTAAAAAAATATTATGCTTCCTCACTAGTTCTTTTATACTTCAATCTCAGCATTTTAAAGCAAGCTGGTTTTAGAGGATCTAAGATTATAATTAGGGATGTAGCTGCGTTTTCCCAAAATGACCAAAGTTCAGCAGCTCTAGCATAAAAAAATGGCACTCAACAAAATCCTGATGCGTGGAATGATTCCACAGACAAAATATCTTTGTTTTTAAAAGTTTTAGTTAAAATTCAAAATAAAACAGTTTAAAAAAATTGAAACAGCAAAGAATTAGAAAGGTTCTTATTTAAGAGAAGTTCTGTTCAAAGTTTAAATCTTGTTGCATTTCTAATCATTACAAAATCACTTCTAAATGTTTCTGAACCATTTAAAAACGGTCAGAAAACTGTATGCCTATCCCATTTCTATGTTGAAAACGAGTCTTTTAAGTCCCTGTGTACTGGGACTTGTTCTAAACAACAACTGACTCAATTTTCACACTGTGTCTTGGTTATAGCAAGAAAGTTCTATTTCATACTAACTTACAGGGGGAAAAGACTACACCATTGTCTATGGCAAGGGTGGGCAAACTACGGCCCGCGGGCCACATCCGGCCTGTTGGTCTTTTCAATCCGGCCCGCCGAAGATTGGTACAAAATTGCCCAAATCAAATCATATCATAATTATGACTGCATTCATTTGACCTTGTCCTGTAATGCCTGGCGTTCCACCAGGTGGCGCATTAGGCGCAGTGATACATTGACTTGATTTTGCAGAGCCCGGGTTACTCTCTGTTATTACTCTGCTACTGCTCTGAACCCATCTGCATCAATGAGTGGGCCAAAGAAGTCGACAGTGAGTGCCGAGTGTTTAATAAGGAATGGACAACTAAATACTTTTTCACTGAAGTCCGGTTAAATGCTGTATGTCTTATTTGCCAAGAAACCGTTGTGGTTTTAAAGGAATACAACATCAGCCGTCACTTTCCACCAAGCATGTTAATTACGCTAACAACCAGTCAACGCAAGAACAGACGGCTACCGCTCAGAGGTTGGCAGCTAGTTTGCAGGCTCAGCAAAACACCTTTATCCGACAAACTGCCATCCAAGAATCAAGCACGAAGGAAAGTTATGTGCTGGCATTCAAATTAGCAAAGACCAGCAAGCCTTTCTCCGAAGGGGAGTTTCTCAAAGAGTGCATGGTAGAGACAGCAGGTATCTTGTGTCCTGAGAGCAAGAACAAATTTGAAAAAAATAGCTTATCACGCAGGACAGTGACTCGCCATGTTTAGCTAATAGACGAAGACTTAGCTAGCAAGTTAAACAAAAAAGCAGAGTCATTTACATTATATTCCTTGGCACTGGATGAAAGTAATGACATAAAGGACACCGCTCGACTTTTAATTTTTATCAGAGGGATTAATGACAATTTTGAGATAACGGAGGAGGTTTTGGCCATGGAATCCCTAAAGGGGAAAACGCGGGGAGAGGATTTGTATAGACAGCGTTTCGGGGGTCATAAATAGGCACAAGCTACCTTGGAGTAGGCTCGCCAAAGTTACCACAGATGGATCGCCAAATCTGATTGGAAAAAACGTTGGGTTTGCTCAAAAGAATCCAGGAGAGGGTGAAGAAGGACAACCTTGAGCAGGAGGTAATTTTCTTACACTGCCTAATCCACCAGGAAGCACTGTGTAAATCCGTGTTGCAGCTTGACTACGTAGTGAAGCCAGTTGTAACACTCGTTAACTCTATTTGAGCGAGGGGACTTCAGCATCGTCAGTTTATTAAGTTTCTTGAAGAAATTGATGCTGATCACCAGGACTTGCTTAACCACTCCAATGTCCGCTGGTTAAGTTTGGGGAAAGTATGTCGACGAGTGTGGGATCTCAAACAGGAGATAATCTCATTTTTGGAGCTACTTGAGAAAGCTGACGATTTTCCTGAGCTGAGTGACACAGATTGGCTTTGTGATTTAGCTTTTGCTGTGGACATACTGACACACATGAATGAGCTGAACATGAAGCTGCAAGGGAAAGCCCAGTTTGTGCATGAAATGTACACAAACGTCAGAGCCTTCAATACCAAGCTAGCTTTATTCTCAAAACAAATGTCAAAAAATTCATTCGCTCATTTCCCCACACTGGCTACACTGAAAGAGGCCCCTCGACTTGTGAAAAAATACAGGAAATCACTGGGCGTCCTGCATGGAGAATTCTGCCGTCGGTTCTCTGATTTAGGAAAAATTTACAAGTCACTTCAGCTGGTGTCATGTCCCTTCACACAGCACCCTGAAACAGCGCCACAGGAGTTGCAGTTGGAACTGATTGATTTCCAATGTGACACCATCTTAAAGGAGAAGTTCAACTCTCTTAAACTGGATGAGTTTTATGCTTCATTAAGCTCAGCCAAATTTCCAAACATTCAGAAGATGGCACAGAGGATGCTGGTGTTGTTTGGCTCTATGTATGTATGTGTACAGACTTTTAGTGTGATGAACACCAACAAAGCATCCCACACATCCCAGTTGAGTGATGAACACCTCAGATCTGTTCTGAGAATTGCCGCAACAAAACTAACACCAGACTTCGATGCAAAAAAGGGTGATCAACAACACTGTTCCCACTAAAAGTGAATGTAAATATTAACACTGTAATGCCTTTTTTATGTTTATGTTTGATATGTATGCATCTAGTGCTGGCCCAGCCCGTCTGTCAAATTTTAAAAGTCAATGTGGCCCCTGAGCCAAAAGGTTTGCCCACCCCTGGTCTATGACTATGAAAGAAATTTATATTCTATTGAAATTCAGCAAACACTAATATGGGTTTAACTCAAAGCTTTAACTTTCTAAGGGATGTAGGGAGACAAGCAGCACAAAATATAATAAGGTACTAAATTGTAGAAACTTATACACAATTAAAAGTATTTTAAAATCAATCCTAAAGGACACAGACAGCCAGTGTAATGAGATATGCTCAGATTTTCTTTTTTTAAGTGTAGATTCTTGGTGCTGCATTTTGGACTAATTGCAGCTGACTTCTCTCTTTTATAGTAGTGCATTACAATAATGTAGACGACTAAAGACAAAAGCATGCATTTACTTTTCAACATCTTGCAATATTAAAGATCTAATCCTTTTGTTTCTTATGTGAAAGAAATGCAGTCTTAGTGCATTCTGAAATTTAGTTCTGAATGTAAAATGATAAGTAGATTCTTTACTTCTGGCCTTATTTGCTAAGACAGATGGCCTAATCTATTTCTAAGGCCCTCACTTTTTTGTTTGCTGCCAATAGTTAAAATTTCTGTTTTTTTCCTTGCAAAGTAAAATTATTACATCGTCCATTATCATCTTGGAAATTATTACATCATCCTTTTAATAATGAGGGTAAAACACTGGGGTCAGACGATTTAGAGCCTCAGGGTTATTAGGTGCTATTGACAATTATAGTAAATCTGTGTGTTATTTGTATAGCTGTAGTAAATTACTTTAAGATTTGAAAAATGGGTGCTGTGATGTAACCACAGAATTCCATGATTATCAATGCCATCTACACCATGTGTGATATGCAAGTGAGAGAAACTACTTATGAAAATTGTATGTGTTAAACGTAAACCATTACTGAGTTATTTAAAATGCATGATGAACCTCTTCTTGCTGATACACTATACATTACTTAAAAAGTTTTCATGCATTTTATCATTAAGAAAGTAAAAAATTATAGTTGTATTTTTAATTATTTAGCTCTGTACTTGCAAAACTTTCTAACCCACCTCCATGTACTGTATGATGGCACTTGTGGATATGAACTTGATTGATTATAGACAGGCCGCTGCTGTCACAACAGCTGCTTTTAGGAAGTATTCAAAACACCCATTAGTCACAACTTAGATATGTATGAGGTTGCCAGAAATACCACAGGAAGCAGGCAAATTCTGATAAGAATCATGTACAGTGTGTACAGTACTTGAAAGTATGTGTCTGAGGTCAAAAGCAGATTCTATAGTAAATAATTAAACAACTAATAGCTTATAATTACATTAGCACAATAAAATTTAGAAGATTATTCATATTAGAATTGTCATATGAAAAGTTCTCTTAGATACTATTCCTCATAGTCTTATTTTTCTCAGGATCTCATCACTAAAAGTAAGAATATCACGTGGCATGTCTTTGTGGAGCACAATCCAGTGTTCTGGGTCCATAACCTATACCCTGCATCTATTGTATGTTCTCCCCATGTCTGCGTGGGTTTTTAAGTTCCATCGCCAAACACATTTAGGTTTCGTTAATTGGAATTTCTAAGTTGGCCATCTTGTTCAGGGCTTTTTGTCTGCCTTGCACCCAGTATAGCTTAGATAGGCCCTGCTGAATTTAATGAAGAATGTTATATTGTAACTCAAAATATTTGTAACAAGAGATTGTAAGTGCTTTAAAACAATAGTTATACAACACAAGCACTAATGACAGGAGGACTAAATCTTTGGGCTGGATAATTAAAAGGATCGCAATGATTTACCTTTAATGCGCATAAGTTTTCTTTTTAGGAAGTGAAGTATAATAAATAGAACTGTAGCACTAGCAGGTCAAAAAGCCGTGGTAATGGGTAAATGGAGGAGAGACACAGATTAAAACGCGCATAGAAATCCCTTTAAAAAGCAGTTATGCAGATAATGGCATAATCACACATAAACCCCAGAGTTAAGCAATACATTATATTCTTAAAATTGCTTTTCATATTTACCCCAGCAGGATTCTAAAAGATTATGCATACTGTAGATTGCTATTGCTTTTATGTATGATGCATATTAACATTTCTTTCTAATGTTTGCTATAATTGCATGGAGTTTAGAAAACATTACACTCTACAGGCCCTGCATGGAGACCTCTGTTGTTTGTAAATCAAGTTAGGCCCCAAGAAATAAGCCTGCTGCTCTACTAATGGACCAGCCAGGGGGAACATCATGTAAAGGCTTTGCATACTTAGTTTTTTCTGTCTCTTTGTTTTCTTGCCCATCCATTCTTCCATCCATTTTCTTTATTCAGTTATCTACCTCAGGGTCATGCTGGCTGGAGCTTATCCTGGTGGACCCGAGGCACAAGGCAGGAATGAGCACTAGACAGGGCATCTATCCATGCTTGTTGTAACGATTAATCATTTCTTATTCTCAATTAAACTATATGAAAATAAATACCTTGTAGTCGCTTCTTTTAAATTTTCTGCATGCAAATATGAAAATACAATTCACTGCTTTTTACACTGCTAAACCGTTGGCTCCAAGCTACAATTTTCACTCATGCATTTGACGAAGATTAATGTAATAATTATTGTTATTAGGGCAAAAATATACTTACAGAATCTGCTCTAAACATCTTTAATTAATTTAAATAGATTCTGGGTATTTTTATTGTGCATTTATGGTAAGAACTGTGCCATTTAGGGACAGCAGGGTGTATTTTCACTGAGCGCTGTTTACTGCGCAAGTCAGGTTATTTGCTTATTGTATAGCCATTCTGGAAATCGAGTGATATGATAAAGACTGAGCAACTTGTTTATTATCTTAAAAGTGTTTTCCAGTTGTCCTGTTCTGTAATTTTTTAAACCTCCCATTAAACATAATACATAAAGAAAGAGGATATTATTTCATAACTTCTTCACACAAATAATATTTTGTAACAAGGTACACATTTTTAGACACTTTTGATGTTGTCCTTTATACTCCCTTGGCTGTATCAGAGAGTATTTTAAAACATCACAAGATGATGAAACAGAATTATTTATTGATATTTGTTTTTGTAATACCCAGCCCTCATTTTTTTCAACGTGCACTTCATCACAATGGCTGGGCCCTGGGTTCTTAACTTTATTGTTGTCATCTACACCACAATCTCTTAAATGCTCTGCTTCTTAATCGTTCATATAACAGTAAATATTATTAAATTAATCGTTCCTTTTCTGGCGGTGCCTCCATTAGTAGAAGTATTGTAAACGGAATACAGCTTTTCTTTCCTAAAGTAAAATTTGTTCTTTTTTTGTCTTACAAATACTGCACATCCAGCACTTAGTCTCCTTCTAGTTCACTGATTAACTTAATGTTTAATTGACAGAAAGCACTCTTTATTAGCTACCAAACCAAACTTTCATTTTACTCAGTCAACTAAACATATATACATGAGCGCCGCATGTTTTTCAGCTTTAATGCATATTCAAAGAAAATTTTACCTACTGTCACACACATGCAAGTAGGAGACAGCTAAAGGGCCTAAGTAATGGCAATTCTACGCCAGGCCAGGGGGCGGTGAGGTACACTAATTACCTTTCTCAATCCCTTGCAGACCTTTTTTGGGAAATCCCGCACGGTTCTAGTGCCTCCAATGACATAATTTCCAGTCCCGGTGCCTCTGAAGACGCCACTTCCGGGTCCCGCCCTATTGATGATGTCACGCCCAGTCCCGATGACCTCACTTCCGGTTCCAGCCCGGATGACATCACTTCCTGCCCTGGCCTTTAAAGCTGCCATCTTGCCTCCACAGCATCAGTTCTGTTTTGGACTCCGTTTTGTGAGCATCCCACAATTATTTCAATTACCTTTTGCAGCCAAGTCACATTATATGGGTGGTTGCCCCAAACCTTTATGATGTTTTTGTGTCGTTCTTGTGACACTACATATAATAACAATTTACAAAAAACTGATCAAATCAATCCTTAAAAACATATTTACACACATGCACAATAGTGTAACAGTTACACCAATAAAAACACACAGGAACTCTCAGTGTTTGTGTTCCCTTTTACATGTAATATTCTTTACCAGGCGTTGCAGGCCTGCATGAGGCTTGAATGCATTGTGGGCTCACAAACAAGACAGCAACTGTCTGCTTTGCTTGTATATCACAAGCAAGCAAACCATAAATAAAAAAAAACAACAAAAAATAAATAAACAGTGCCAAATACATTTTGCAGTTACTCAGAGCTTGTCTGGGTCCATTATTCAGCTCCTCTGTGATAAGCTGATCCCTACTTCTAACTTCAGGTTGCAGAGATGTTGGTCTCTCTGGCCAATTCAAGAAAGAAATGACTTTACAACAAATACTCATTTTGACTTCTCCAGAATAATTAGGTCAGTTCACTCACTAAGTAAATTACATGCTAACTTTCCATCACCAATGGGTTTGCCTTTGTTTCTGGCACGGTGCTTATACTTGCTGACACACATTATATTGATGCTTCTAACACACCATTAATCACTACATTCCTTTACCCACTCCTTCCTTCCTTCTCAAATCTTCCACCCCTCCTTCCACCATCTTCACACGACTCATTATACAGTACCCTATTTTTTGGGCAGGTTCCTCACCTAATGGGGTGGGTAAATGAAAATTTAAATTATTGAGCAGTTACCTGCAAGATAAGGTCTCCTCTTTGTGTACTGCTGTAATGCAAACATTCTAAACAAACTTTATTTAAAACTTTACTGAGGTATATTTTGAAGCTTACAAAACTTTATCTAAGCTGCATTGAAGCATGTATTTTATTTCAACTACGAGTGCAGTAAGTTGACTAACACAATTAATGCAAACATCACTTGGTATTGTTGCTTTTCATTTAGGCAGCTACACTTGTTTGTTACAAAGAAGAACCAGAATCAACTCCTAAACTAATTACACAACAACAATCAGAAAATCTGAGTACCCTTACTATTCACAACATGGAGGTTAAAAATTGATTTCAAACATATTGTTCTTGTCTTTTGTGTTGTGGTAACATCTGCCCAACCTTAGAGGTAACTCTACATTGCTCCCAATGTGGGTAAAATCCTTTATTATAGCCCACAATAGAAAAGACAATAAACAGAAGTCACATAACAGGCAGAATTGTTGTCAAGAAGCAGACAAGAGATCAAAATACAATGCAGTGAAAAACAAAAGGCAGATCCCTATAGATACAGGAGAGACATGACCAAAGATAGACCAAATATGGTGAGCAAAGTCAACAGTGAATGAAAAGACATGGTTAATGACACTGTATAATATCCAATGTAATGAACTTCATATTATGTATCAAATAAATCATTACTTATTTTTTGTCAGGTGATTCCTGTTTGAGCTTAAACCTTCTCTGAATAGTAGGTACACATAGTTTTAAAGGATAGTGATGACATAATGAAGGCAGCGTATCTCAGATGTCCACAAGACCAACTTCATCAAATCCTATCATGTGAAGCATAAAAACTAAGAAGACTGAGTTAGAAACACTTATGTTAGGCAGAATGCCCAGTGGTGGCTGGGCAGTCTTTGGGTCTTGTAACCAAAGTAGATTTTGCTTTTTTTCCTCCAGCCTAAAAACATACGGTTAGGTTGACTGCAGTGTTCTTGTATGATGGAGTGTAGGATGAGATAGGGCCTGTCCAGGCAGCATCAGGCATAATGGAGAAAACAACACCTACTCATCCTGGGTTCATTTAGAATCACTAATGAATCCATTGATCCATTAATGATTGCAGTAAGGGGTTTTTGACATTATTGCACCTAAACTACATACCCAAAAATAAACTGCTATTACACTGGGAGAACTTCTTGCCCTTTCTGTGGCAGCAGGGGGGATGGTATAGCAGGCTGCTTGCTGCTTGTGCTTATCGATACATTTAAAAGACAAAAGACGCTGACGAAGAGGTGCGAAGGGATTTAAGGTGTGCCGGGTTTACTAGTTTTTCAATAGGCTTTGGTAATTCTAGTGTTAAACCGATCATTGAAGTTGCAGTTATATATTATTTTACAAAAAATATTCATATATACAGTAATCCCTCCCTATATCGTGCTTCGCCTTTCGCGGCTTCACTCTATCGCAGATTTTATATGTAAGCATATTTAAATATATATCGCAGATTTTTTGCTGGTTCGCGGATTTCTGCGGACAATGGGTCTTTTAATTTCTGGTACATGCTTCCTCAGTTGGTTTGCCCAGTTGATTTCATACAAGGGACGCTATTGGCAGATGGCTGAGAAGCTACCCAACTTACTTTTCTCTCTCTCTCTCTTGCGCTGACTTTCTCTGATCCTGACAGAGGGGGTGTAAGTAGGGGGGCTGTTCGCACACCTAGACGATACGGACGCTCATCTAAAAATGCTGAAAGATTATCTTCACGTTGCTACCTTCTGTGCAGCTGCTTCGTGAAGCGACATGCTGCACGGTGCTTCGCATACTTAAAAGCTCGAAGGGCACATATTGATTTTTGATTGTTTGTTTTTCTCTGTATGTTTCTCTGTCTCTCTCTCTCTCTTTCTCTGCTCCTGACGGAGGGGGTGTGAGCTGCCGCCTTCAACAGCTTTGTACCGCGGTGCTTCGCATACTTAAAAGCCAAACAGTCCTATTGATTTGTTTGCTTTCCTCTCTCTTTCTGACAGTCTCTGCTCCTGACGCGCACTCCTTTGAAGAGGAAGATATGTTTGCATTCTTTTAATTGTGAGACGGAACTGTCATCTCTGTCTTGTCATGGAGCACAGTTTAAACTTTTGAAAAAGAGACAAATGTTTGTTTGCAGTGTTTGAATAACGTTCCTGTCTCTCTACAACCTCCTGTGTTTCTGCGCAAATCTGTGACCCAAGCATGACAATATAAAAATAACCATATAAACATATGGTTTCTACTTCGCGGATTTTCTTATTTCGCGGGTGGCTCTGGAACGCAACCCCCATGATGGAGGAGGGATTACTGTACACACAAACACACACACAAACTATATCTCAATCTGAAGTGACAAACAATTATTAACTATATACCTTTAACTATATACTCACCCAAACATTTGCTTTCAAAATTATTTTTTATGCCAGTCTTTTCAAGCCACAATTCATATTTGCCACTAGACACAGTGAAACCTTAAATTTTGTACACTAGATTGGGGTTTTTGTGCTGCAATTCACCTTTTGCCTTCTGTTACAGTTGTCCCAAGTACACTTCCATCTGTAATATTTGAGACAAAGACACATTTTCCTTGATTAATCCCCCTCTGCTCCACAGTTTAAAATTACAAATCAAACAATTCAGACACGATTAAAGTCCATATTGCAGACTTTTATTTAAGGGTATTTGCATACATTGGGGTCACACCTTGAAGAAATTACAAGAATTTTTAGCTCCCGTTCAACAACTTTGTCATAGAAATTGTCCTGGTGGTGTCCTGGGGCCTCATGTATAAACGGTGTGTACGCACAGAAATCTTGCCTACGAACGTTTCCACGCTCAAATTGCGATGTATAAAACCTAAACTTGGCGTAAAGCCATGCACATTTCCACGGTACCTAATACCCTGGCGTACGCAATTTCTCCGCTCGGGTTTACAGACTGGCGGCACCTAGCATCAAAGCAGTGATACTGTTCCTGTGTGGTTACCCTTTCTTTCTTAGACCCACATTCCTGACTCGGCTTTATAAATACACTGAAATTAACTGCATATTGTTTATTAGTGTAATGCATCTGATTGTAATTAACCTGTAGAAATATAATGGTCCAGTATTAGAATTAGTATTCCAAATACCATAACTGCTTTAGCGTTGTTACTCTCACATCTTCTTCTTCTTTCAGCTGCTCCCGTTAAGGGTTGCCACAGCGGATCATCTTTTTCCATATTACTCTCACTGCACCACTCGGAGTATTTATATCACTGTATCTGAGTGGGGAATCACAGCAGCAGCTGTTCAGAAAGAGAATTATCGATATACAGTTTCAAGCACACACTGCCTCAGCCACGGCAAAACGCGTCAAAGCCTTTCATGTACGGACCTCGCGTTTCAGAAACAGTTTCATCCCAAGAACTATAACCGCACTCAATCAAGTGCTCCTTGTAGAACTGTCTGTACTTATAAGTACAATTATCCCACTGTAAACTTGCACTACAGTTATAATATTGCACAACCTGTGCCACTTTATAAAGTGCGTATGATGACAATATCATTTTTAAGATGAAATGCAGCAAAATATGTTGCTTATAGTATACAGATAAAACTTTAACTTCATTTAAATAATCTGTATTGTTAATAATTAAACATGTGAGGACACGGTGCCGCAGCGCTAGCTAGTTCACGGATAGCTCCTGCCTTGCGCTGTATTATTGCTGGTGCTGACGCGAAACTGGAAGGATAGATGGAGAGAATAATTAAACACATACTACGAAGATATTTCAATGTTCCTTAAAAGTTTTGAAGAATCGGCGTTCTAAGCTTAACGTCTACTACAGAGCTGATTGTGTGGCGATTGGGTATTTGGAGAAAGAAAAGTAAGGACAGGAATTGGAGGTTAGTACGTTTGAAAGAGACAGTACTTCTGTAATAAATTATTTCATCGAAGGTCGCGCATGGCGCACCAAGCCTCTTGCGTGAGAATTGAACAATCAATGCGCCACAGTGTTCCCATGTTTAATAACATGCTTTCATTCCTATCATCATGAAAAAGATATTACGTATACATCTCAGTATTTTAATTATTCAGAGAGCTGTAATATCACGAATGTAATGGATTCTGTGTCCTGTCAGAGAAAGAGAAAGAACGAAAGCACGTAGTGATTCACACACATAGGGCACATAGAAGATCAAACACAGAACAAAGCATTTAACCTGCTACTTTAGTTATGATGGGATTTGAGAAACTAGTAAAATAACCGATTTTAAGATGAAGTTTATGATGTTCTACTTTAATGACAAAATAAACTACGTGATTAAAGTGGAAATTTCGAGATTAAAGTTGACATTTCGTGCTTTTTTCCCACTTTGTGCCTATTTTTTTTCTCTGTACACTAATAAGCTTTCATATGACACTCAGACTGTCCACTATGAGTCGCCTTTTCACGCCGACTTTGATATATGACAACTTCTTTTTTATTTCGGGCACTTTGCGACTTTGTGAACTTGAGCTTTTGAGTTTCTACAACACTATGTCACTCGATCAACTTTCTTTTGTTGATTATACCACTGTTTAAACCAACAAATAGTATGTTTTTCCTTTGCCTCCACTTGGTATTTGCTGAAATTCTTATATTTTCCCCGGTGCTTTTCCCATTGTCTTTTCACAGTAGGCTATTTATATCAATTTGCATATTCAAAGAGGCGTAATTCTGGGAGGAGTTGGGGCAGGACAGAAAGCACGTGCACATGCGTTACTTTTCACGCTGATCGGGATTTATGTAGTGGAAGAACGTGAACGTTTGCGTATGCACAGATTCCTGCATCTGGATTTTTCTGTGCATACACACATTCCTGCTTTTGTACTTACGCCATGTTATAGTGTGAGTTCTACGTTATACATGAGGCCCCTGGGCTGGTAATATCACTTCAAGAGAGGCCCACTAAATCAACTAATTAATCAAAAGGGCAAGCTCAGGTATGTGATGCACACTGGACCCCCCTGGAGATTGTAGAGAAAGACAGAATGCAAGCAAAACTGAGTGTCATTATGAACAATACAGCACATCCTCTCTCTGACACCCTAACAATGAGGACTTTTAGCCAATGAATTATTCAACAGAAGTGTGTCAGGAAACTCAACTGGGGCTCCTTTATAACAGCATGTGTCACTGTCATTGCAACTGTTCTTTTTTATCTGTTGCCAAATTTTCTTTCGTTTTAGTATTCTCTTGTTTATTTAAGAATAGCATTGTTGTTTGTCATAATATTATAATATTCATTTATTTGCAGAGAGGTAAAAAGCCAAATGTGCCCAAAATACATCTATTTAGCTGTCTATAATAAATGCATTTCTATTTCTCTACAGAAATCATGGTATTAATTCCACAAAAACAAGTCTAATTAGTTCCACTACAAATGTAAGTTAACCTATTTAACATGCAGATGTAATACTACAGTACACTACTGATTGAATTTTTACCTAACAGTTTTCAAAAAATGTAGATGGGCATTTTTAAGGCTGTCACAAAATACAAAAGAAATTAGTGTCACATTTCAAAATACAAACACAAGACTGTATGAAAGTAATGGCATCTAAAATCAAAATATGTCTGAAATAAAAACATTGCAATCATATTAATACATTAATCATGATATTTAATTATGAAACAGATAAATCAATAAGAATGATTACCTGAGGGAAATTACTAACATATTTTCTGTCTTGTCACATGGCTAAAAGCACTGAGCATAGCTGTAGAATAAGTATGTATAGTGAATTAAAGATTAATTTTAATCATGTTAATGTGTTTTCTTTTTAATTAAACTGACAAAAATTATGGTAGAAAAGCTACTAAAGTGAATATAATATTAAGCTAATGAGACTACAGTATATATGATTTCTTAGATGAATGCAGTAAAGCAAGCTATTTTCAATGAATTATGGGGGTACTGGATTAAAAATTAAGCTGACTTTTCTGACATTACTAACGTCATACAGCTGATTTAGAAAGATAAAGGAGATGGTGATCACTTTATGAACAAAGATATCTGATATGCAGATGTTTGCAGATTGTATTTTTCTAATCTAAAATATATATTAAAAGTTGATTATTATCTCAAAATTCTTGGAACAGCCTGCATGTTTGATATAGGATTGAGTACTTTGAAACATGTGACTTAAATCTGCTCAAAGAGACTTTTACCTGCCTGAAAGAGTACATAGATTCTGCCGAGTTCTATATCAAATATTGTGTATAAAACTGTTGTTACCATAATGAAGTGACTATATCCAAATTAAATTCCTTGAATGGTTCAATTTGCATCAAATTAAAAAAACAGGCTGCTGCATTAAGTAAAGACATTGAAAACTGTAGAATAAAAAACAAAATAAAGTACAGGTTTGTATAATAACTAAAGTTGAAAATATAAGTACACACATCAACACAAACAGTACTGGCTAAGTGTGCTGACTATGACCGGTGTAACAAAGGCGCTATATGAGCGCTCAACCCAACATAGACAGACACAGGAGACACACTTATAAAACAAATGTTTTATTTTTCTTCGCCTGTGGGCAACACCTTCCCCATTTCCCACAGATACAACACAGTCCCAAATAAAGAACGAACCCACACAATTCTTCTCTCTTCTTTATCTCCTCCACTCCTTTCCGGAAAGCGTAGTTCCTCTCCTCCCGACTCTGGCTTCCGGAGTAGTGTCTGCTGGTCCCTTATATAGGTCACCCGGAAGTGCTCCAGGTGCTCGGTAACCCACTTTCAGCAGCACTTCCAGGTGTAGCGGAAGAACTGCCCACACAGGCTCAAGGACAGTTGCAGCACATCCTGACGGCAGATCCCATCTGGGCTGTAACAAACTCCAATTCCCATGAAGCCCTGCGGGAGTCCGAGGTATCACTTCCATCCAGGGGGTTTCCAATCTAGCGTTCCAAGGGAGGTGATGCTCTGTCCATACTTGCTCCCCTGGTCCTTTCAAGGCAGGAGGCGTCCCAGCCGGGCAGGGGCCCCGGCCATCCATGACACCAGCTATAAAGGGAATGCCACCGAAATTGTCAACTCTCTCATCTCACCAGTATATTTTGTATCTTTTGAGCCTAAAATAATCCTCTACTTTAAGTACAATAAATTGTTAGTAAAAATGATATTTTTATAGGCTCTAATGTCTGTGTCTGTCATACTACATGTTTTAAGAAATCACATTATGCCAATGCCACAAAACAAATAAAAGTAACATGTAATATTATTACTACTACCCAGTGGCCCTCGTTCCTGTTGCCATAAAATGCCACCTTACCTGCAGAAAGTCACAAAGCAAGGTCAAAAGCAATGAAATGTAACCACAAGTCTTCTAGAAACAATAACAATCAATCAGTTAGGCAACTAGAGGTAAGGGTCAGAAGCAAGCAGGACCCTGCTGTTAGAGGGACTGTCAAGGAGGCACTTGGTGGTTTATAAAATGTAAAGAGAGAGAAGTGCTGCTTAGATTAAATAGTCTGAAGTCACAAATCACCAGGACCAGATAGTATTTAATTGTGAAGGCTTAAGGAGGTTAGTGAGTACATATATATATACCCTTATAGTTTTCAAAATAATTTAATACATATAAATAATCCTGATAAGAATATAAAAAACAAGTGTTTTAAATTTGCAGACTACACTAGAACAGGTGGAATGACAGATAATGTAGAATTAGTCAAATTATAACGGAGGGACCAAAATAGAGTTCAAAAGGAAGGACTTAGGAGATGTGATGGACTCCTCATGTTCCAACAACCTCTCTAAACTCTCATTATGGACCAGTCCAGTATTTCACTTCCAGAGCAATTCTCCTCAAATTAAAAAATGCCAGCAAGTGTGATTTGCGAGACAGACGCCACTCACTAGTGAGAACATTCACTTTTGTGTCAAAAGACCAACATACTGTAAATAACCTGCAGCAAACATACTAATGTTGTGCCTAAGGATGGCAAAAAATGAGTTAAAAAAGCAACAAAAAGGTACAAAAGTCTGAATATAAAGAAAATATATGGTTGAAAAGCTATAGAAAGACTTCTGGAACTCCTAAGATTAGATAAGGTTAATGAGTATATTGCTCAGTGTCCAGTTAATTCAAATTTGATTCCAAAGTACTTATTTAGAGTCTCTCAGAAGGACCATCCATATCCACTGGACAGCAGAAAATGCAGGGAGC
This sequence comes from Erpetoichthys calabaricus, assembly GCF_900747795.2. NCBI lineage: Eukaryota > Metazoa > Chordata > Cladistia > Polypteriformes > Polypteridae > Erpetoichthys > Erpetoichthys calabaricus. The sequence continues at coordinate 209,039,066 of NC_041394.2, read as the reverse complement.
ATACTAAATTAAATCATATTAAATTCTTGGTTACAGCAGTTAAACTTAAAGAGGGGATGTGAGGTCTATGACACCCTTATCCTTACTAAGATTCTAAATTTAGCTTATAACTTATTTTTATTGGTACTGGATGAACCTACATGATTCTATAGACAGATTTTATCGAAAGGCCTTTACGCTTGTCATTAACAATTAAAACTAGTAGATTATTATGAGGGAATCAATGTAGCAATACATAAAAACTAGTTTCTGCTTTTTCACCTCCATTATGTCTCTAATTAATTTAAATAGAAAAGTTCTAGCAAAATTACAGTCAGATATCATCAGTCATAGGGATAATCTATCAATAGATGAGCTCAAACCAATATGAAAGATTACGTAGCAATCCAAATTTTTTTTTTTTTAATTTTATTAATTTTATTGTAATCTTTCATACAAATCTATCAATTTTTACAAAAAATAGGATTGAAAAACAAGTCAACCCCCACCCCTGAGAGAGAGAGCATGGCCAACGGGGTAAAACTTAAGGCTTGTAAACATACCTAAATTGATGAGTTTAATAGGCCAGTTGAGATGAATGGAGAAGAAAAAGAAATGCGGAGATAATTACTTACTCTGTGCTTTAAGAGCTTATTCTAAAATTTTATTGATTATATACTGCCAGGTTTAAAAAAAATTCTATACAGATCCTCTAACTGAATATTTGATTTTTTCCAATTTCAAATAGTATAAAACCGGTTACCCACTGACTTAAAAGAGGAGAGTTAGGATTCTTCCAGTTTAGCAAAATAAGTCTGCGTGCCAAAAGTGTAGTGAATGCAATCAGTTTGTTTGTCCTTCTCCAATTTAAACCTATCTGGAAGAACACCAAACACAGCTGTTAATGGGTTAGGAGGGATTGTGACACCAAGGCTGTCTGAAAGGCACTTAAAAATTTTGGTCCAAAAATGATGTTAATTTGGCGCAGGCCCAAAACATGTGACCCAGGGAGGCTGAGACTTGATTGCAGCATTTGCAGGTTGGATCTTACCCTGGAAACATTTTGAACAGTTTTAGGTGAGACAGATGTGCTCGATGTATAATTTTGAGTTGAATAATTGTATGCTTTGCGCATATGGAGCTCGAGTGAATTCTCTGCATTGCTACTTTCCACTCCCTTTCTGATATATTGATTAAGAGATCTTTTTCCCATTGTCCTCTTGGATCTTTGAAAGGGAGGGACTGTGAAATAATTTTATATATTGCAGAGATGGTGTCTAAGTCCTTGAAATTGAGTAATATTTTTTGCAGCATGGACGAGGGTGCAAAATGAGGAAAATCAGGCAGGTTCTGTTTAATAAAGTTCCTAATTTGAAGATAGTGAAAGAAATGTGTAGGTGGAAAGTTAAATTTGGAATGTAATTGTTCGTAGGATACAAAGATGTTGTCTATATAAAGATCTCTGAGCAATTTAATCCCAAATTTTTTCCAGATATTAAAAACTGCATATGTTTGCGAGGGTTGAAAAAGGTGATTCTCTTGCAGAGGTACCACAGATAAAAGCTTTTCCATCTTAAAATGTTTTCTAAGTTGGTTCCATATTCTAAGTGAGTGAAGCACAATTGGGTTATTAGTATATTGCCGATAACTTGCATTTATTGGGGCACAAAGCAGGGAATATAAAGAAGTACTGCAGGATTTTACTTCTATTGTGGACTAGGCCTGTGTATGTTCATCTATTTGTGTCCAGGTTTTTATAGCTTGTATGTTTGCTGCCCAGTAATAAAACTGAAAGTTAGGTAGAGCCATGCCACCTTCTGCCTTAGGTCTTTGTAGGGTCGCTCTTTGGATACGTGGATGTTTTGAGTTCCAAATTAATGAGGTTATTGTTGAATCTAATTGCTTAAAAAATGATTTATTGATGTATATTGGAATGTTTTGAAATAAAAGAGAAACTTAGGAAGAATATTCATCTTAACAACGTTAATTCTTCCAACTAGAGTGAGATGAAGGGTTGACCATCTATGCACGTCTTGCTTAATTTTTTCCATACAGATGGCAAAATTTTTTTGATAGAGAGCTTTGTGTTTACTTGTGATGTTTACCCCTAGGTATTTAAACTAATCTGCAATAATAAAAGGAAAGGTGTCCAATATGATATTGTATGCTTGGGAATTCACTGGAAAGAGTACATTTTTATTCACATTAATTCTGAGACCAGAGATCTTTTGAAATTCTGTAAGTGCTGTTAAGACTGCAGGCACAGAATTTTGTGGGTCTGACATATATAGTACCATATCATCTGCATATAGAGAAATTTTCTGTTCCAGTCCTTCTCTGATAATCCCATTTATCTGATCAGCATTTCGAGTGAACCGCTAGTGGTTCAATGGCGATTGCAGCTAGCAGTGGTGACAAGGGGCATCCTTGTCTGGTACCACATTCTAGTTTAAAGTAGTCTAAACAAATGTTGTTAATACAAACTGAAGCTTCTGGATTGGTATACAGTAGTTTGATCCATGCACAAATGTTCGGGCCAAACCCAAATTTTTCTAATCTAGTGAAAAGGTATTTCCATTCAATCATGTCAAATGCTTTTTCTGCATCCAATGATAATAATATTTCTGGGGTGTTTGACTTTGTTGGTGAGTATATTACATTAAACAGGTGTCGAAGATTGGAGGATAAGTGTCGACCCTTGATAAATCCAGTTTGATCTTGTGATATTACCGAAGGCAACACTTTCTCCATCCTTCTATGATTTTTGAGAATATCTTAACATCATTATTCAGAAGTGAACTTGGTCTGTATGATGCACATTGTAATAAGTCCTTATTTTGTTTAGGAAAGACAGTGATTAATGCTTGGCGAAAAGTTTGAGGTAGAATTTGATTGTCTCTAACTTCTGTAAATGTTGCTAATAGGAGGGGAGCTAGCTGAGCGGAAAATTTCTTATCAAATTCTGCAGGGTAGCCATCAGGACCTGCTGCTTTCCCGCCTTGAAGTGACTTTATAGCATCCAGTAATTCTGATAGCACCAGAGGTTTATCCAGTTCCTCTGCACTAAAAGTATCTATTTGTGGTAACTGTAATGTATCCAGAAATGCATTGGATTGTGTGTTGTCTTCTTTAAACTCAGTAGAATATAAGGATTTATAGTAGTCTCTAAATGTGTGCATTATATTTTTATGGTCAATGATTTTGTCTCCTTTCATGTTGGTGATTACTGGGATTGCATTGCTAACTTCTTGCTTGTGGATTTGTTGAGCTAAAAGCTTATTAGCTTTCTCTACGTGTTCATAGTAATGATGTCTGGATTTATAAATGAGTTGTTCCGTTTCTTTAGTTGTCAAGAGGTTGAGTTCTGAATGCAGAGCCTGCCTTTTCCAATGTAGTGCCTCACTTGGAAGCCTGGCATGTTCTTCATCTATTCTTGTAATTTTGCTTTTTAGTTCTGATACTTTACTTTCTTGGTTTCTAACTTATTCCTGTGGGAAAGATATGAAATAATCTGTCCTCTTAAGAAGGCCTTTAGAGTTTTCCAGAGTATTCCTTCAGAAACCTCTGAGGATGTATTTGTCTCTAGGAAGAAACTGATTTGGAAATTCTGTACAGTTCTCATCTGCTAATAGAAGCAGGTTAAGATACCATCCACGAGGTGAGTGTGTGGGGCATAGTGACTTTAGCTCCAAGATCAGAGGTGCATGGTCGGAAATAACAATAGCATCGTACTTGAAATGCAAGAAATTATTATCTTTAAAGAAATAATCTATTCTTGAGTAGCAATGATGTACTGGTGAGTAGAAAGAATATGTTCTTGAGTTTTGGTTTAGAAACCTACAGGGGTCTGATAAGTTGTGGTCAGTTATAAACTGTGTAATTATCTTTGCAGTGTTAGATGTCATCCCCCCTGTGACAGGAGTCCTAAGAGTGGATTTAAAACACAATTAAAGTCCCTGGCCATTATAATTTTATGAGTGTTCACATTGGGAATGGATGCAAATACGTTTTGTATGAATTACTTATCATCGACATTAGGTGCATAAACATTTATCAAAATCATTTTACAGTTAAGTAATTTGCCCATGACCATCACATATCTCCCTTCCAGATCAGATACTACATCTGATGCTACAAATGAGACTGTTCTATGTATGAGAATTCCCACACCTCTAGTTTTCTTTGTAATGCTAGAATGGAACATTTGGCCAGTCCAGTCCTTTTGCAGACAGAACTGATCCTTGCTTAGTAAGTGGGTTTCCTGTAAAAATACTATTTTAACGTTTAAACCTGTTAGGTGAGAGAGTACTTTCTTTCTCTTTAATTCGTGATTTAGGCCTTTAACATTCCAGCTCACAAAGTTAACTGTCCCATCATGGAGATATTGATTCTGAGTTTTTGATGTCATTTTATAGTCTTAACTGGAAGTGAGACAGCTTTAACCTTAATTTCCTATTTCCCCATGAGTTATTCCCATGCAGCCTAGAGTTACGTTGGTAGTTATAATTATAAGGATTAAAAGGATAGATTAGATATAGCCTGCTCTCTTTCTCTCCCCCCAACCCCCCATTTTGCCTCCTCACGTGAGGCTGGACCCTACTTCACAAAGTCTCTGTCCTCTGACATACATAGAGATAGAGCACGTCCAAAGCAAAAACAAGCCCCCACGCAGCGGTGTTTTAGGATTAAAAAGTAGAGATATCTATTGCCAATATAGTCTAAATACTATATGCCTAAAATATAATCATTAACAAACTATGATTATATATAATCACTAGCAAAATACCCGCGCTTCGCAGCGGAGAAGTAGTGTGTTAAAGAGGTTTTGTAAACATATATATACATAAACATATATACTTATATACATATCTACATATACACATATCTACATATATATATATATATATATATATACATATAGACATCCACATATATATACATATATCAACATATATATACACATACATATACACACATACATACATACACACATATATCTATACATGTTAATAAAAGGCAAA
>NC_041394.2:208694066-208701566 GCF_900747795.2 Erpetoichthys calabaricus | reverse complement strand
TTAAATGTGTTTGATGATCAGAAACATTTTGTGTGACAAACATGCAAAAGAATAAGAAATCAGGAAGGGGGGCAAATAGTTTTTCACACCACTGTATGTTTGGCCTTTGGCACATGTATTTACTTTGTTTCAGAATTTTGTTTAATAAACCTTTAAATATAAAAGGAACATTGTTTTGTTTTTAGACCAGGGGTCTTATGGGTCCACAATTTCCTTTTAAGAATTTTTTTCCCTGAAATTTGAGAAGCCTAATTTTTGATGGACCTGTGCAGGCTTGAAGCCTGCTTCTTGAGTTTGTGGTGATTATCAAAATCTTTGGTCCACTAACTTTTACAATCTGATGAGAATACTGGATTAAAATTTTAATAAGGCTTCTAAATATACTTTATTACTTTTCCATGCACCACACAAAAATAGTTCAGGGAGAATGAATGTGAACCAAATTATGTGCTAAATATACAACTCCTCACAGCTATCAAGTGCGGATGGCCCAACACTTGCTCATGCAGCATCTTTAAGAGATTATTGTATTATTGGGATGCACAGACACAATACAGGTGGTAGTTTTCATGAGCTATATAAATATTTCCCTATTGATACAAGGAGATAAGCACACTGTATGTCCACTTCTGATTAAATCTACAGTATAGGATGCCTACAAGAAGAATGTCTTATTTTGACAACCTATGCTGCACAACATTTACTATAAACCTGGGGTTATTAGAGGAAATACCAAAGTAACAGACAAACACCAATCAGGTTGCTACGAAGATTTTTATTGTGGCATTAGAGTCTTTACAGAAACAAAGCAGATAATCTAACATGAAACAACTGGGCAATTTATTCTATTTTCAATATATAGACTAGTTTTAGGTGTGAATACGAGAAATCATAATTATAAAAATTGTAGTCTACAAAATTCAACTTTTATATATAAACAAATACTTAAGATTTTGAATAAATATGTACTTGGTTTGAATTTCCTCCTTCATTAGGTGGCAACAACAAACATCTTCAGTCTGTCATATTTTAAATATATTCACCACAATCCACCCTTTTGTCTCTAAACTTGCTCCTGGCTTTAGTGCGGGCCCTTGAATACAGCTGCATTGTACAAATGCTGTTAAAGAACAAGGATTAATAGAAATATGATCAAAAGGAGGAAAAAATAAAATGCAGGTGCAACAACCAATTTCAAAATACAAAGTAAACTAGCATTCCAGTTGCTGAAATGTCAAAATGTTCATTACCCTCTCGAAACGGGAGATTTTCATTGCCTTTAGTGTTGTAGCATTAACCATCAATGGGGGTCCAAGCTCAAATATACTTCTTATGAATTCATTAGCCTGTAATAAAATATTTAAAAAAAAAAAAGCACTGTTCAAAACACACACCAAATACCACAACAAAATTTCTAAGAACCTATAAAGCTTAATGTAGCAATGCTTCAACCTATAAGAAAAGTTCAATGCAATATAAAACCTCAAACTTGTGTCATGTATATTTAAAATTCAAAAGTCCTTATACCCCCCCCCCCCCCCCCCCCCCCCCGTTATATTTTTAAATTTCCAAATTAGGGAGGCACAGTGATAGGTAAAAGTTGTAGTAATGTAACATACAGTAGACCCCCGTGAAGTTGTGGTTCAGAGTTCACGGCCTCAGTCATTCGCGGATTTTTCCTTACAACCTATCTAATAATTATTAGTGGAAACTGCAAATATCGTCTACAGGCTTGGGATGGTGAAAGTAGCCAATAGAATTTGAAACTGACTCCCAGCAGTCCCTGCAGTGGCTTTGATTGGTCTTCTGTTGAGGGTGCTGGGGCTGTTGGGGTCAAAGGATGTCAGCGTGGCTTTTACAAAGGGGGCCGGTGACCAAAAGCAAAAAAAAAAAAAAAGTTTTTTGTAATTTGTGTTTCAAGTTCCTGTCTCTCTGCCTGCCTTCTGTTGGGTTACCTGTACTTATTTGTTTTTTCCCGAATCGTTTCATGTTTGGTGTTTGCATTGTCTGCGTCTGTCTGTGTACATGAGGATTGTAAGTGGATTCATGGCCATCCTGCAAAGAAAGAAGCGCTCCTGAAACCCGTCTTCACCATTTCAAGAACTAGCGGTAGAGGACTATCTTTACATTCCCATTCAACGTGCGGATCTCTGGACTATATATTTTCATCATTACATTTCATCCGTTGCTGTTTTTCATGATTTACTGTGTGTGTTTTCTTTGTGCTTTGTTGTATTTAATGTGTAATCGCTACAAGGGGAACATGGGTGGTATCGTTGCTTTCATTACATTCTTTATTTGCTATTTGATTACCGTTTTGCTTTGTTTTTGTCTCTGTTTGCGAGTGCGTGTGGGGTTGGGTCAAGGCTGGGTGCATCCCTGCAATCTCCACCATAAAAATAAATCGCCGTCTTCTCGACGGTGTGAATGTTAGCGGCACCAGACTGCTGCAGCGTTATTCATTTCTCCTTGCTGCTGATTGACTGATGCATCTCCAGCTGAGTGTTTGTGTTTTCCACATTTTGTTTCTCTAAACACTTAACCACCACAACCAGCTATAGTCGTTTCCCAGTGCCATTTGCGAGCACGCAGGAGCTCATCAGTCAGTGCCATACATTCATTGAGCAGCAGCTCATGACCACTGCCAGCCCCTTCGTGAGCAGGGGGGCTAAACGCACCCTTAGAAGACACTGTCACTCCCTCAAAAAACCCTCTTAAAAAACGCTGATAGACTACTTTCACATTGCTCACTACTTGCTAGGCTTACTTTGTCGTGTTGATATGCTTCTCGCTCGACGCTACACATACTTAAAAGCCTGAACAGCACACTGTCCTTTTTGGCTGATTGCTTTGTTTCTCTCTCCTCCCCTAGACATACTCTGCTCCCCTATGATGTTTGTCTATTCTTTAATCGAGAGGCTAACTGCATACTCAGCTCGTTTTTACGTCCGAAAGAGACACGTTTGTTTGAAGTGTTTGAATAAAGCTCCCTGTCTCTACAATTTCCTGTGTTTTCTGTTGCAATTCTGTGACCCAAGCATGACACACTGCAGCCTCACTGTCTCTGGGAATGAGACAGCGTTTACCCTCTGTGTGCTTGCGTGCAGCCAGTTCAAGCGCAATTGGCTCAGTGATTTACATCCATGGCGTCAGTTGCACTATGTACATATTGTTCCAGTAGTTTTTTTTTTTTTTTTTTTTTTTTTTTAAAATAGCTTTTACAGTTCATTAGCAGTGTCTAAATGATCAGTGTTGCAGTAATGTGGTGCTCTTTTGCATGAAAAAAAAAAAAGTGTTCTATTAAAATTTCACTTTTTCTTTGTGAATTGTGACATTTACTTAAAAGTGCGGCAAAAAAGTATTTGGCGTCCAGGGATGCATTAACCCCCAAGGATGTGGCAGTTTAAGAGTTAAAGCCCCAAGATGCCACCGAAACGCCCTACGCCCTTCTGGCAATGAAAGCATGCTTGCATGAACTACAGTACATATAGCGGTAACATCGGTATTTTACATTCTAGAACTGCAGGAGACACAGCAATACAGTATACAGGTTTACCTTTACATTCTTTTTTTTTAGGTAATGTATTAAGCGGAGTTTGAATTAAACCCTAAATATGCCCCCAAAACACTTTAAACTATAAAAATAGGCATTTTTTAACCACATCCAAAATTTGCGGTTTTTCACAATTCGCGGGTGCTCTAGGAACGTAACCCCCGCGAATTTTGGGGGTTGTACTATATACAGAGTAGTGTAGGGCCTAGCGCAGCTAATACAGTGGACTTTACTCTCCCCAGTGTCCATATGCATTTTCTCCCGTTTTCATTGTACCTACAAAAAATGTACAGATTTGGATGACTGGTGATTCTTGCCCTGGTCCGAGGATATGTGGGTGTGTAAGTAAATGTGCCCTTACAATGGACTACAGACGTTTACTACCTTGCTGGGACAGGCTGCAGCCCACATTGACCATAAATTAGATTAAGCCCATTTGAGCATGTCATTTTACATAGTGTACATTCAAATATTGAATTGCACAAAATATTATACTTGTCTACAATTAGACAGTCCAAGAAACAAAAAAATGTCTTCCATGATTGTTATGTAACAAAACACTAAGAGGGAACATCATAAGTATTTTTACATTGAGATGATGTTTCATATGATTAAAATGCATTTAATTCCTCACTCTCTCTCCATCTATCTCTGCAAGGAATGGCCATTGTGTACAAGTCTCCCCCACCCCACCCCACCGTCTTACAAGAAGCAGTTCTTTAGTTTAGGACTAAACTATACTTGTGTGTTACAGCCCTAGCTCCGAAAATTTTGGATGGGGGAAAAAAAATGCTGCTCATTTGAAAGGCATACTCAATTAAGATTGTCAAACTGACTAGGAACTCCTGATAAGATCTTAAAACAGCTTATTGCCACATTTTGTATTCTTGGACTGTGATCACTTCTAATAAAATCATCGACAGGTGGACCACTAAAGATAAATAATGAAAAACTCCTCCTTACTTTCTTATATATTTAATATGTTCTTGTGCATGACCATAAAAAAGTTGCTCAGTTTTCTTGTTTTAAACTTATAAAGCAGAGACCATTTAATAAGTGTACTCTAAGTGGGTGTTCACTATAATACATAGTAAGATAACCAAACTACCTGTATTACCATGTTAAACCTGAAAAGTAATTCAGGAGTGTACTATTAACACTAGAATTACCAGAGCCTACGAAAAACTCATAGATCCGTCCCACCCTTAAATTGCTTCTTAAATCCCGTTCGCACCTCTCCGCCAGTGTCATTTGTCTTCTAAATGTGACTGATAAAGACAAGTTGCAAGCAGCCCGGCTATTCCATCCTCCCACCGACTTAGAATGTGCATGAACTTCTCCCAGTTCATGCCCTTGACTGATTATCTGGGAGTGAAGTGGAGTTTTAGAGTGGAAACAATAGATCGTTATCTGGAAACACACGCATTTCATGTGTGTTCCGTTTCTACAGTAATCTGTGTAACACATTTTTAAAACAAATGTTTTTCATATTCTAGTAGTAATGACAAAATGTAGGCATAAACTATATAATGTATGAAGCTGAAGTCCAAATATCAAAGAAACACTTTCACAAAAGTACAAACAGAACAAGTGCGTTTTTATTCAAAAAGTAACTGCAGAAAAAAAGCCGCCTTAGCATGCGACATTGACACACATTTACTATGACTGCCTCCGTGGTGCAATAGTATCACCTGCTGACTGGGAATCAAAAGGTCACGGGTATCGATCTACACAACTCACTTTTGAGAAGTGAACATGCTCTTATTCTTACTATTTTAGAATTAAAACATACATTTGATTTCAGTCTGTAACAGCTGGTGTAATTTATGATACATGTAAAGGTTAGCTTTGTTTGTTTTTTTTTTTATTATTCAGTTTTATTATCTCAGCCGCGTTCACGAGCCCAAACCCCCCCCCCCCCCCCCCCCCCCCCCCCCCCCCCCTTCATTTGACACTGCTGTTTTCACATAGACGCACTACAACAGAGGTATAACTCAGATCATTGACGACCCTTCTACATCGCAGCAAGAATGCACATCACACTTTTGCAATCGCTGTACTTTGTATATGTATTTGGGAAGCTCTGCATTTTACTTGACTTTACGCTGTAGGTAGTTAATAAATAAAAGGTAAAACAGGTAGTAACATTCGAAAGCAATGCTCCGATATAGAACGCAAGTGACTGTACACGCTAGTGTTTAGATCTGGATGGTGTACTGTGCCCAAAAAAAAAAAAAGTCTAACTGCATTCTCGTACCATTGCTTGCGTACTAAGTGTCAGCAGGCACTTTTTGTGGCATTACATGTATTTTTTTGAGCATGCCCCCTGCAAATACTTGTGGACTTTAGGCTGTAGGAAGTAAGTAAATAAATAAGGTAAATCACGTCATAAAATAATTTCCTTCAAAACGTCACATACATTTGTCTCTTTCTTTTTTTTAAAAATGTGCGACCGATCACCACCAGCATGTTGTAGCACACAGCAGCTGGCCACCTGCATGTGCTACAACATGCTGGCGGTAATCAACGCACATGGACAGGGTGGTCCAGATCTAATTATGCAGATCCAGATCGTCTTGATGACTTTGATTTATGCGGGGACGATTCCAGTTCGGTGCAAGGACGATTCTTCATGTCATCAGTTCGCACACTTCTCGATGGTCTGGGATTTTTCGGGTGATTTTCTATGTAATAAACTTAAGTTACAGCATAATGACAATTGCATAATTAGATCTGGACCACCCTATACTGTGCAAGGCATGCACGGGGGTCACTGAGAAAAGAAGAATGTTCATGGCTCAGCTTGCAGAGGAACTTCGTTGTCGCATCTTACTAGGAAAGGCGATGGAAAAAGAAAAGGAGGATTCAACATCGACAAGCTTCTGTTCCAGACAGCCACTTTCCCCAGGAAAGTAAACTTAGTCAGTGTCACCCCACCCCGCCCCTCCTGATCTGACTCTAAGTAACAGCACCAGCTTAAATTCACACCCGATCTGACGCTGTTCGTTTTCAAATAATATTGCATTAGTGCAATAATGTTTTCACATATATTGTCTCTTTCTTTCAGGTGTGTAATAGAAACCACAGCATAGAAAGAAGTGTGTACATTGTAACAGGTACACACGTTGTAAATGTAGGAAAGACGATCCTTGCATGTGTGTGCGCGTGTGTGAACAGTTTACATTTGAATATGATGATTGCATATAGCGCTGAAGTTACTGCTCTTTACTATTCGCCAGCGTTTGTGTGTCAGATCCCTGGGGGTTAGTATGTATTGTGACACACTGCAGAGCTATAGCGAGTGTTTATGTGAAAACAGCAGTGTCAGATCTGGGTAGGGAGGAATCCTGAACGCGACAGAGAATGAAAAGTGAATTAAAAAAACAAACAAAAAACAAAAAAAACAAAAAAAAAGCTAACCTTTACAAGAATCATAAATTACACCGGCTGTTACAGACTGAAATCAAATGTTTGTTTTTATTCTAAAATAGTACGAATAAGAGCAGTTCACTTCTCAAAAGGGAGTCGTGTAGGATCAAACTTGTGACCTTTTGATTAGCAGTCAGGAGTTGATACCATTACGCCACCGAGGCAGTTGTAGTAAATGCGTGTCAATGTCGCAAGGTAAGGCGGCTTTTTTCACAGTAGTTTATTTTTGAATAAAAGCACACTTGTTCTGTTATATTTGTACCTTTTGTGAAAGTGTTTCTTTGATATTTGGAATTCAGGCTTTACACATTATATAGTTTATGACTATTTTTTGTCATTTACTAATAGAATATGAAAAACGTTTGTTTTAAAAATGTGTTTACACAGATTACTGTAGAAACGGAACACACATGAAATGCGTGTGTTCCAAATAACGATCTATTATTTCCACTCTAAAACTCCACTTCACTCCCAGATAATCAATCAAGGCATGAGCTGGGAGAAGTTCGTGCACATTC
>NC_041394.2:208514084-208676584 GCF_900747795.2 Erpetoichthys calabaricus | reverse complement strand
TGTAGCAAGGCCCTAACTTTTTTCGTGAAAGCCCGTTTCAGTCAATAAGTCTTAAAAAAAACGTGTAAAGATATTGACAATAAGCTAAGTCATCTGCAGCAAAGTTTTATAAATGAGGGTTTCTCCTTTTTAGACAATAAGCTACGCAAACCCAGGAAGACATGGAATCGTTTAAATCAAGTATCATTACATCTTCCTTTCTTAAAGAGAAGTAAGGCAGTACTTATAAGCTTACATATTTATATATAAACATACATATATATATATCTATATCCGAAGCCGTGCAAGCACACTCTTTTGAGAATGCAACGTATAGTTGTACAGAAGAAAAGCAATCTTGCCTCAAATGAATGGCAACCTTTTGTAGGTCTATGAAGTTAATTTAAACTTTAGGTTTACACGGTGCTTTCTTTCCGAAGTACCTGCACTCATGAATATGTCTGTATGTGTCAGTCGGTCAAATCCACGCGCTTTGCACCGGCGAAGTACCGCTTTTAAATTTTTATTAAGAAGAAAATAAAACGTTTTTAAATTGAGGGAAAATATGCTAATAACAGTTTGTTAAGGATCAGTTTTTTTGTGAAGCTGCCTTTACTCAAGTGATCACTTCGACCTGACTTGGTGGACAAGTGTAAGCGTTACCTGGAAGTAACCACCCATACAATCAGATTGTGAATCAGACTATGAATGCCGTGAATGTAATTTCACACTCACTGCACTTGCTTACGGTAATCGAACCTCGGACGTCAGCAGTAGAGGGGCTTAGCAGCGGTGAAGTATTGGTTTTAAATTTTAATTAAGAACAAAAGAAAACCTCAGAGGTTCGATTCCCGAAAGGGAGTGAAGTGAGTGTCCGGCTACCTACCAGGTAAAGCTTATGGTCGGACAGCAAGTGACGTAACATCAGCCACGGTGCCTTCAGTTGTGAGAAGCAGATCATAGAATGATTGAAAATAGTTTTGCATTTACCTTTTTAGTAAAAGGCGAGCTTTTAAGCCTGAGAAATCACCCCGTAAATGCATACGTTTAATTGCACATGTGTTAATATGTATGGTTACACAGTATTGAAAGACAGTGAACAACGTCAGTTACCTTTGTTCCCGCGTTTGATAAAAGGCGAGCTTTTAAGCCTGAGAAATCACCCCGTAAATGCACACGTTTAATTGCACGTGTTAATATCTATGCTTACACAGTATTAAAAGACACTCAAAAATTAACGTCATTTACCTTCGTTCCCGCGTTTGACTCGTGCTGTAAATCTCTTCCTTGTTTTTAGGTCACGTGATTACGTAGGAGGCGTGATGACGCGATACGTGACTCCGCCTCCTCCATTACAGTATATGGACAAAAAATATGTTCCAGTTATGACCATTACGCGTAGAATTTCGAAATGAAACCTGCCTAACTTTTGTAAGTAAGCTGTAAGGAATGAGCCTGCCAAATTTCAGCCTTCCACCTACACGGGAAGTTCGAGAATTAGTGATGAGTGAGTCAGTCAGTCAGTCAGTCAGTCAGTCAGTCAGTGAGGGCTTTGCCTTTTATTAATATGTATAGACATCCATCCATCCATCCATCCATCCATCATCCATCCATCATCCATCATCCATCCATCCATCATCCATCCATCATACATCCATCCATCCATCCATACATACATACATACATACATACATACATACATACATACATACATACATACATACATACATACATACATACATACATACATACATACATACATACATACATACATACATACATACATACATCGATTATAAAAAACCACCAACAATTCAGGGTACACAAGGCGTGAGTATTGTAGCTAGAATGCAGCCATCTATAATGCGGTTTAATAATAATGTACAACTAGTAAATATAATGGAATAACCACATTGGGCATTTGGAGTGTTGGAAAATGCATCAGTCATTATGCCTTTGGGAAACTTGATATCTGATAAGTAATAATCACGTTTTAATGCTTTATTTTAGGAATTGAATTGTATTATCACAATACATTACCCTCCTCAAGCATAACCTTCTACTTATTCAGTCTGTGGTATTCTATACATGTCAAAAAGGACCAGAAACGTCGGATCATTTTCACCTCTTAAAGTGTGTCCAGTGAAACAAATAACAATTGCTTTGAGTAGTGGACAGTGTTAACTCTGTGTGTGTGTCATGGTAATATTATAACTATCAAAGACTACAGGGAATCAGTTACAGCCATTATATAAAAACTCTTGAACTAAAGACAAAATATCATTGAGGAAGAGTCACCTGCAAATGGTAATTCATTCCTGACCCAACAAATTCTCTAAAGGCATCATATGTCCTCTTTTTCACCCAGCTGTCTATGTACATGCGTTCTGTTCCAAAACGAATAATTTCATCATGGAATTCTCCTTCCTGTAAATATAAAACAATTAAAAAACATGAGCTTAGGTAATCAATTGATAATACATCTGAATATTACATTAAAATCATAAAATAAAAGGTCTGTATAGAAAACTACAGTCGTGGCCAAAAGTTTTGAGAATGACAGAAATATTAGGTTTTCTCAAAGTTTGCAGCTTCAGCGTTTTTAGATCTTTTTGTCAGATGTTTCTATGGTATACTGAAGTATAATTACAAGCATTTCATAAGTTTCAAAGGATTTTACTGACAATTACATTAAATTTATGCAAAGAGTCATTATTTGCAGTGTTGGCCCTTCTTTTTCAAGACCTCTGCAATTCGCCCTGGCATGCTGTCAAGCAACTTCTGGGGCAAATCCTGACTAATGGCAGACCATTCATGCATAATCAATGCTTGGAATTTGTCAGAAATTGTGGGTTTTTGTTTGTCCACCTGCCATGTGAGGATTGACCACAAGTTCTCAATGGGATTAACGTCTAGGGAGTTTCCTGGCCATGGACCCAAAATTTTGATGTTTTGTTCCCCGAGCCATTTAGTTATCACTTTTGCCTTATGGCACGGTGCTCCACTATGCTGGAAAAGGCATTGTTTGTCACCAAAACTGTTCTTGGATGGTCGGGAGAAGTTGCTCTTTGAGGATGTTTTGGTACCATTCTTTATTTATGCTTGTGTTCTTAGGCAAAATTGTGAGTGAGCCCACTCCCTTGAATGAGAAGCAACCCCATGCATGAATGGTCTCAGGATGCTTTACTGTTGGCAAGACACAGGACCGATAGTAGCGCTCACCTTTTCTTCTCTGGACAATCTTTTTTCCGGATGTCCCAAACAATCAGAAAGGGGATTCATCAGAGAAAATGACTTTACCCCTGTCCTTAGCAGGCCAATCCCTGTACCTTTTGCAGAATATCAGTCTGTCCCTGATGCTTTTCTTGGAGAGCAGTGGCTTCTTTGCTGCCCTCCTTGACACCAGGCCATCCTCCAAAAGTCTTCGCTTCACTGTGTGCCTGCTGCCAATCCTGAGCAAGCTCTGCACTGGTGGTACCCTGATCCCACAGCTGAATTAACTTTAGGAGATGGTCTTGGCACTTGCAGGACTTTCTTGGGCACCCTGAAGCCTTCTTCAGAATCAAACCTCTCTATTCTAACTCAATCAGCATGACAGAGTGATCTCCAGCCTTCTCCTTGTCAACACTCTCACCTGTGTTAACGAGAGGATCACTGAAATGATGTCAGCAGGTCATTTTGTGGCAGGGCTGACCTGCAGTGGAAATGAGTTTTTTGGGATTACGTTCATTTTCATGGCAAAGAGGGACTTTGTAATTAATTGCAATTCATCTGCTTATTCTTCATAACATTCTGGAGTATACGCAAATTGCCATCACAAAAACTGAGGCACAACATTTTGTGAAAATTAATATTTGTGTCAACACTTTTGTCCATGACTGCATACTTACAAGTAAATAACAAGCATAAACAAAAAAAACTATTTTCTTTAAAATTACATAATAAAAGTGAAATACAAAATGTTTCTTGCCATCCAACCATTAACTTATTGAAAACACTTAACAATAACACTTTAGTGTATGGATATAGGTGCAACTTGCTCTGTCAGCTCTCTGGTCGGGACAGGATCATCAGCTGCTTGACATAAACTGAGATTGTATCACCATCATAGCAGAATTGCCTTCAAATATGCAGAAGTACTTAATAAGTAATCATTATGATTACTTCTGCACTTATCTTCAAGACCGCCTAGTCTCTAAACTTGGCATCTTTTTTATTCTTGAGCATTCAAACTCTGAATAGTTCTTCTCAACTCCAAATTTCTGTATCCCCTCTGTGCTTACCTTGAATGGACATGGGCGCAAACACACACACATATTCCAACTAAGCCTGTACCTTTACAAAAGTATTACCTTTTGTGCTTTTAAATTATAAAATTGCTTAAAAAAATAACACACACATAATCCACAGACACACCTTAACACCCCTTCACATCCACAAATGGCATTGTAGTAGAAATTCTCCACCAAATTCTAGGAGTCCTTGTTGAAGATCTTCAAGTGTTTCCTATTGGCTGTCTGCTACCAGCTTATATTATTGTTATCATGTGTGTACTCTTCGTTGGGCATGGATAATTTGGATTTATGAACCAAAATGCACATCATGCAGACATTACAATGTAATATGCAGTAGATTTGGCATTCAGCCACTGTTGGTTGTTGACAGCATTGGATATCACAGCATTTGTAGAGGGAAAAAAAAAAAAAAAAAAAAAAAAAAAAAATTGACTTGCCTCTACAGCTCTTAGGACATCTCTGAAAACTGATCTTTGTTTCCTTTTATCAGTTTTGGCCCTGTGCTTGTTCCCATCTGTAGCAAGAGTTCGGAGTTTTGTACAGAAAAGTTCCAGATCTTCAAATTCAAACTCCTGTATGATCATCAAAACCAGGAGACATTCAATTCAGTTAAGGTTATACCACAAATTCAATTCTAAAAACCACTGCCAATAACACTTGCACGCATCTCTTTAAGGCTCTGTATTGTACATGTATTCTAAAGGCTAATTATGAAAATCTAGTAGAACCTAGTTTTGTTTTATACTACACAACAAAATCATCATACAATAGGGAAGAAAAATAAATGTTTCATAAAACTGGGTACTTCATTTAAATAATTTTGTACACTTCAACTTTATTGGTCAGAGAATTCTCCCAGTTCTTTCCATGGCCAAAATTTAAGAATTATACGTCAACTTCCAAAGAACCTTTTCTCTGACTAGCAGTTTAATCAAACCAAACCACATCAATCTGGTAAGCAACCTTTGGATGGATGGTAGACAGCAGCAACGCCAGCGACTGAATCTCACTGTATTCCATCAATTCCAGTCACTGGACATTAGCCTAACCTAACATCTTACACCACCAAAGAAAGTAAGGGGAAAATTCTGGACAACCAGTTTTTCAAATAGAAAAACAGAGTTCAAAGCTTTGCTTGACAGGTTAAATTTTCTTTTGAGTTAAATAAATTGGTATACTACTAAACCCTTATATTATCCTTCTGAGGGTAGTACAATGGTTAGCACTATTGGCTCACAAATTCACCATCTTGTGTTTAAATCTCGTATCCAGTCATTGACCATATAGAGATTACTTGTTTGGCCCAATTCTGCATCAGTTTCTGTGTATTCCAGTTTTTCTCCCACATTCCAGAGATGATTAAATCTAAATTGGTCTCATGTGTGACTGTGGGTATGTGTACATAGGATTGAGCACAGATATGTTCAGATTCAGCGGGTTGGAAAATGGATGGATGGATGGACTAGGGCCCAGTTCATTGGCTGTTCCTTCACTATGCCCAAAGTTGCCAAGATAAAATCCATTAATTGTGGTTACAGTGTTAATTAACATATGTTAACCTCGTGTACCACTCCACTTTAAAAGTGAAAAAAGAGGGCATCCTCCAGGGTACAAACCTGGAGCTCATTAACACCAGGGAGCAGTGCTAGCTCTGCACCACGGCCAGTGAATATGCTGAACGTTAGGCTCCATTAATGTTACTTTCGGTACAGTATACCTGTAAATGCGTCCAGCAGCCTTAGATTATTGCCATAAAGTCTGCTATTCATACAGGGCAAATGGCAAGAAGAGTATGTTGGGAGGATGGGGTGGAGTGATCAGCTTTATTATCCACAAAAATGATTCCCAAAGGAAACATTTAGCAATTTACAATAATTGGCATATTTTTGGACACAGTCAAACCTCTATTTACTTATGCTTTACTCAATCTCAAATCTAAATCGCATAAAAGATTAAAATATCATTTCCAAGTTAAACCTTGCAAAAGCCTAAATCAGCTTCAGACGTTGTACTGTAATTGAAAATTTTATATGCATAATCCCTGAATTTTAAAAACAACAGTATTAAAAACAACATTTCAATAAACCTGCCTCATGTCTGGCTACCAAACTTTAGTGCCTCAAACTCCTTACAGAATTTCAGATGGGGTCATATGTTCTTTGTCTTCAAAAATAGGAATGTTGAATACAGAGAAGCTCAATACAGGATTTTATAGATTTAAAATTAAGAGCTGCTTCCCTTCTTTAGTATTCACCTTTTTGAACTCATACTTTAGTAATAAGTACTCTACTCTTGGAACTAGCAAAGAAAAAAAAATTTCAGGTAAAATCGGACAACCTAATTTTGGATAAAAGGCATGCTTTCATGAAATCTATTAGTATTTTGTTTACCAGCATAAGGCTAGTTGAAGTGTGGATTACAGGAAATTCAATTTTCATGGTGTACTGTAAAATGCATTTTACAGGAATACATTTTCTTTGCATAAACTGGCATTTTTATCATAAGGTATTTGACTGATTCACAAATAAACTAAGAATCTTTTATTTATATTTTTGTAGAATGTTAAATGCGACAAACTATTCAGCTTCAACAATGCAAAGGAATCGAGTGGTTGATTTTACAATTACTACAATTTTACAGTAATGAACCCTTTTCTACAAGAAAACTTCTTCACTTAACCTATAAATATTTAAGGACTGCTTGTAACAATTATAACATGTAACATTTACATTTAACTTGTAACAGTTATTCTAAAAACACCATAATTAAAAGACCCATATGAAGAATGTTTATTCACTTGTTATAGCTTAGAAATGAAACCTGCGAGATAACCTGGACTATATGACTTCAATGGAATTTATCAGCATAGGAGGACAAATTTTCAGATATGCAGAAAATGTACTATGAATACTGGAGGCTTTCACTACTAAAATTCACACTCAGGCTCTCTTATATATCTGGACCAAATAGCAATTAAAATTCCTAAAAGTTCAAAGAAAAAAACAAAAAAATGCAAACCTTAACTACAGCAAAGTTAAATGCATTCCATTTTGTTAATACATTTGTTTTTAAATACTGACAGAAATAAAAACAGCCCACAACTACTTACAGGATCCATTTCTCTGGCTAATTCAAAGAGAAGAGCAATTGTTTCGCCAGCAGCAATTCTCATATTTACATCTTCACTGTCCAACAGACTTGGTAATTTAGGCAAGTGTCTACAAAAAATACAAATTATTAATCTTCCAGTACCTTACACCACTAAACTACGTACACTATTTAGAGAAGAAAAGTTATCAAAAGAATGAATGAGTCATTTAAACATTTTTTTGAGTTTCGTCTTCATTCACTCTTAAGTGTCCCATGTAGGTTGCCAACTAATTGTGCTGCAGGTAAAAATAGACCTTGTTTAAAAGGCTCAGAACTGATGAAGGGGAAGCAATAAATAACCCTACTTTCTATTTCACTTCCACCCAAAAGGTATGTGTTTCAGTTTAGAATTTATACATTGATTTTAAACATGAAATAATCCCAAAGAAACTGAAATTCACAAGACTAAGCACAATGACATACTTGTTTAGGATTTTTTTCACTTCTGTGTTGGAACAAATGGTCAGCAAGAGTGCCCATGCTAAAAGACAGTTGATGTGGAGTACTGTAGTTTGGGCATTGAAGGTACTAGGAGTTCCATCTCCCTTTACATATGACTTAGTGAAGAGACTTTCAAAGCACTCCAAAGTTGCATACAAATCCTAGTGTACAAGCACAATAAAGAACAATGGAGAGAAATGAGAACAGCTTAACCAATAACTACTTGGAATTAAGGCAAACAATCAGCAACTTACCAAAACATCAGCAGCTGCAACTAAACTGCAAATTCCCAAACTTGTTGCACACTTAAAGGGAATAAAATAATAATGTTAATAGATGCCATTTAATGTAAGGGGGGAAAAAAAAGTAATTCTATTCATTTAAACCAGTGTTATTTGGGGCTGCAACTAATACATGTCATCAACAGTAAGATGTTGAAAATAGTTGCCAGCTAATTTTGTTATCAGGTATTGAATTGCCTTATGTTTGTAGCTTCATTGACAATGGGAATGTTAATCACACTGAGAAATTGTAGAGATGGAGGATGTAAATATGATGGAGAGTTGAAGATCATAAAGTATGTAAAAGAGAATTTGAACTTCACAAATTTGTGTCCTATAAAAATAAGCTCATTTGGCATAGGAGCACAATCCTGAGGACTTTTCTTTCTAGGTATCCCCAACAGTGGTATAAAAGTGATCGCTGTCACACATGAGGATAATCCAGCATCATACTCAGTGTCACTTCTTTTTCCTATGGCAACTCAAAATGCTTATCTATGCTTATCAACTATATGCAAAACTTCTTTTGTAGAGTATATTCCTTTGATGATAGCAATGGTCAGTATTTGACACTATTCTGTAAACAAAAAAGGACGCCTAAAATATAGGACACTCCTTTCATCCCACAGTCTTTGCTGCCATCCAGAGGATAAAAATCAAACAATACACTCTTGACATTCCCCCCCACTCTCCAACAGAAACGTAACTGCATTCTAAAGAAAGTAGCAACATTTGAAGTCTGCTTACTGCCTGTCGGGCTTGTATAGGGGCTGATCCATCCGTGAGAATATTCTTCAAAAGAGGTTCAAGAGTTTTGAAAACGTCTTCGCTTTCAATCCCTGACCCCAGCTGAATGCAGAGAAGACAAGCTAAAGAAGCTGCTGAACGCTGCTCATCACCTTTACCTGAATTGGACAAAGAAAAAAAGGAATCTCTTTACTGTAGAATAGCAAGCTAAATATGAAACTACCTAAACCAGCCATATGGTAGATAGGTTTACTGTCACATGCAAGGAGTACAGTGAAATTCTTAACTTGCATGTGCTGATCAACAAGCAACATGGTGCCATGATAACAGCAGCCATTAAAACTGGACATTTCTCGTCTGTACATGCTGAGAGTTAACAGTTTGAGCCAGTATGCAATAAGTTCTGCACAAACAGAATACCCTCTTCACCCAACAGAAAGAACTGTTTATGTAGGAGCAGCAGAGCTTCGTGAAATGGTATACAAAGTAACCAGACTAACATGAAATCAAAGTGGTAGAGGTAAATAAAGGAATATTTTGGGAGTGTGGCTGGGGAAGAAAGGTAACAATAGGATTATGCATCATAGTAATAATTATAAGAAAGTGTCTACTTTTTATTTTTAAAAGTTTTTCTCAAAATAACTACAGAATCTAAGCTTTCTCACTCCTAGAAAAAGAATTTTCTCACTGAAGTCTTCTCTCACCGATTCATCATAAAGTCATGAGACAACATGCTCTTTCCATTCAACTACATTTAAAAAAGAAAGATTTTATTTTACATTCTTTACCTTGGTTCCTGCCTTGTGTTCACTACTCTCACAACAGCTCCTCACAACCCCAAAATTATCAAGTGATGAATGAATGGCATAACTTTTGGGAGAAGCAATGAATTGTTAACTTCTTTTTTAGTATTACTTGGTGAAATGAGCTTGCAACTATTTAGCTATCAATATATAAATATTACAAATGGAAGATTTAATACATCCTGGTGAAAAAAATATTAATAACTGCTTTTAATAGGTCTGAGCAATCACTAGTAACTTTTTCTGGGTTTCTTGTGTACCTTGCAGGCAATAGAAAAAAAGCATGTCTGCAGCTGCTCTTACACCACTTTGTATGCAGAGTGAATCCTCTTTTTTGTATAGGCTTGTGTTTTCAAGTATCATTTTCACTCAGGTCTTCATGTGTCTTTTAAACAACTGTGCACGAGTCATAAGCACTTCATGCTTTTTTCTTGCAGCCCATTTGTAAAGTATGAACATAAAATAAGCATAAAGTACAAATGCACATGTAGCACCTAGAATTTATAACCTATGTTCAATAAGTATTTCAGTAATCAGACCACCTTATTGAACTGCATAAACAAATCGGGGTTTAACTACTCAAAATGTAGTGTGAACCCTGGTTAAAAATGGAAAAGAAAGTGGTGAAAATAGAAGAGACACATTTTGTAGTTGTGATTTTAAAATGCAGTAGGTTTCTCTGTATAGTTGGCCTTTATAGGTAAATGAACAACACATTCTCTTCAACCCCTGCTACTTGTTGCAGAATATGAAATCATGGCACATTAACAAGTTAATTAAAATCTTAAAGAAAAGTAAAACTATTACCTAATGCAGGAATGCTTGCCTTAATTGCCATCTATGATTCTCAGCACGAAAAGTGCTCACATGATTACATCATTGTATACAGAGCTAAGAGCAGTCAAGTCCTATTATGTCAAGGTCAGCCTAAACAATCATCCCGGCTAGTACAAATGCAATGTCCAAAAAACCTCACAACAATATTGAAAGAGTCTGTATACTTTAAAATTAACAACAGCAAACTTCCCAATTCTGCTCCTATGACTTGCTAAATCCCATTTTTTTTTTTTTAGAAATTTCAGAAACACAGGTAATTCATATATTAATTCATTCTGAAATCCAGCTCACATCAGGCTCACCAAGTACTTGTGGTTAGAGGACAGAGAGCACACGCTTTTTGTGTTATTAATCGGCTATTCTATTATTGAAGGATGGCATTTCAGATTTCCTGCAACACTTGATCAATATGCCCTTCGTGAAAACACAATTGCACGACTATATTAAAAATAAAGAATGATTTCCTTATGATAAATATAGAGATATAAATCAGGATTACCTTTCTTTAAGCAGCGCTCAATGCTGTCTGTTAGGGTCATTCTCCTTTCCAGGATAAACTCGTACAATAGTTTGTTTGCCATGGCAGTTTTCAGTCCTTCAACGGCACTCTGCCGGGTCTTAGCACTGTAAAACAGATGCTTAAAATAAATGAAAGTCTGTTATCCATCTTCTTTATTCCTTTTCCTCACAAAGAGGTTCACCTGAAAAACCTAGTTCTGTCAAGTCTTCACAGCTCTTTCCAATTTAGTTTCTCAAAGCCCTCCCCAATAAAAGCTACCTCACAGAAGACAGGAAAAAGAAAAAAAAAATATTGAAAATTTTTAATTGCACTAATACCAGTTTTGCATCTCCCACATTATTCAAATTGAAATTAGGGGTCAACAGTGCAGTGCCTGTGTGTAGAGTAATGTTTCCTGCCTGCATGGATTTCTACAAGAGAACCACTACATTAATAGCAAAAAACGGCTATTGCAGATGCAAACTAACAACTGGTTCAAAGTATGGTTACTACTAATATAGCCAGAGAGAATACTTTCTGAAAGTGTTTTTTAATTTTTTTTTACATAACTTAAGGTTATTTTATTAATTTATGGAATACTTTAATTTTGTCTAAGAGTAGCATTACTTGCTGCTGCATGGTTGGTTGGTGACACTTGCCTGTATACGAGTGACCAAAAAAAACAAAAACCACACGACAATGGATGGTTCACATACCGATAGGAGACTATTTAACACCGACAGAAGAGCAAGCAAAACACTGATTCAACCTCTCTGCATCCCTAACCTTTCAGTTGTGCTTACAGGAACATGACTCCTACTTTCTGCACCACTACTTTCCAGTCTGGGACCTTATACTGGACTCACCTGTTCCCTCCCCACAAATAAAACCAAGAAAGTTTTAAAAATCTAGCCAGCCCACTTTAGCCTTCTGTGTAGAGTGCCAAGAACTTCTTGGAAGAACCTTGCATGCTTCCAGCGAGTTCACAGCTCACACACATTCTTCCTTCCACTCTACTTTCCTCCACATCCATTATGTGTGGAGAACTGACTGCCACAGAGTTGCCCTTGCCTTCCCACATTACTATGTCTAGTTATCTCACTACAGGGCAAGCTTTTGTTGTGATCACTTAATGTGTTTTATTTTGCACCGTGCAGTTCTGTTGGTACTCTTACAACAGACCTCCTGTCAGGAAATCACATCCCAGTATATAAATTTCAACATTTGATACACACATAAAATACAGCAGGGTGATGACTCTTACTATCCAACCACAAACAATTTTTTGAATCTGAACTTGCCATTTATCCATTGTACAGTCAATGAGTCCCTTTAGCTTATACTCAAAGTCCTCCTGAGTTGACTCCTCACAAGTATCACCTCCTGGTGCAAGACAAAAATATAACATGCATCAAAACTTTGTTGCAGAGATATTTAACTGATTCTACTGCTAATTTAAATCCAAGGTCTGTTTACAAATAACTAAGCACAGTTATTACACAAAATGAAGAAATGTATCGGAATGACAAAACAAGGAAAAGATTTTTGAACATAATTTTTCTTGTAAAAAATATCAAATGCAGATCGTGATTAAAAAACCATGCTCCATCTTTACGGTGTAAACACAGAAAACACACATAAATGCTTGATGCAGCTTCAGCTGTAAAAAATATAGATATGTCATTTTGATGGACGAATGCCTAGGCTACCTGTGCTTTGTAATACAAAATAAACTGCAAAAGTATCCATATTCTTAAAATTCAAAATTGCTTTTAAATAAAGTCACTGTAAATGTGAAAAAAAATACTAAATGATTAACTAAATATTCTGTTCTAGCAATCCGGATTTAAAAGAAATCCACATTCAATAACCAGTACAATGTTTTTTCAGCATTCACAACTGTGTGTTTTCTACCTTAACTCTGTACATTTTTCCTTTTAGGTTAGTTCGGATGCACTAATGCCAGCAGTAAAGCAGTTTCTGTGGAACCCACTGAAGATTCATTGGCTACTTTATTTACTGCCAAGGTCAATCCAGCATACTGCAAGTATAGAATTCACTTTGAGTTTGTACTTCTGATACTAAAATTGGTATAATCTGGATCATTTGCGTTAGGGTTAGCGAGGTTTATAACATTAAAAACACTATTCAGCTACCAAATCAAAAGGCACACACATTTCCTGCAATTAGTTCATAATTTTGTGTGTTTATATTCACATTATATTTTGCTGCATGATCAAGCTGTGCTTCAACTTCATCCAACAGATAGCTGGCCATGTTTTCCTGAACATATTTTGAAAAAAAGAACAGAATTCATGAAGGACTTACCATCTGTAAACTGAAGAAACCAAGTCCCAAGGCACTAAAGACCCCATCACCAAACCTGATCATTGACTTGGGGTACTTACGGTGAAATACAGAGTTAAATTTTTCTCCACACATCGGTCAGTACAGCAAGACTCTAAGCAAACCTTGGGGAGAACACTATCATCCCTAATTACTGCTCAGTGCCTTTCTTTGATCATTTTAAGGATTGCCATCACAATGAATTAGATGCACAATACATCTTGTCCTGGGGTGGATTTTGCCCAAAGAGCAGCACTTAAGATCCATCCATCATCCAACCCGCTATATCCTAACTACAGGGTCATGGGGGTCTGCTGGAGTCAATCCCAGCCAACACAGGGCGCAAGGCAGGAAACAAACCCCGGGTAGGGCGCCAGCCCACTGCAGGGCAGGCACACACACACACACCAAGCACACACTAGGGACAATTTAGAATGGCCAATGCACCTAACCCGCATCTCTTTGGACTGTGGGAGGAAACCCACGCAGACACGGGGAGAACATGCAAACTCCATGCAGGAAGGACCTGGGAAGCGAACCCAGGTCTCCTAACTGCAAGGCAGCAGCACTACCCACTGCGCCACCGTGCCGCCTGCACTTAAGATGATTATGCAAGTTCCAAAAATTCTTTACAGCACAAAAACTATGATTCTAGAGCCTTGGCAATGACTTTGTAATCCTTTTCCATCTATCAGCATGTTTATTTCCCAAGGTTTACAAGAATTATTTGATAGTAAAATAATGCATGCTGGTAATTTAACACAGATTGTAATGACCATTTACACGGAGCACATCTGATCTAAGTCAGGGCTGATTGTTAACCAAAACTAACTAGGCCGATTTCACAGCAAGGAGCTACCAATAACCTTCTCTGTTACAGACAAGATTGCAGGATATTCAAATTTTAAAAACAAATTAAAGCACCACCAAATGATGGTATCTCCCTGCCACCCCCAAATCAAAGTTCTTCTAGATTTTAATATAAGCCATGGGTTTTTCTTCCTCTGTTCTCGTTGTCTGCATGACACCACAAAAAATCATTTAGTAAAATGGGAGTTTCAAAACATTGAAGACGACCTGACAGTTTTGGAGTTAGATAAAAAAAGCGTCACACTTGCTATAGGCACCTGAAAGCCCTTAAACTATAGATGATGCTGGCTCTAGATTCCCTGCTGCTTTTCCTTCCAGCAATTGCCTGCCAACTTTGTTCACACCCCAACAGTGCCTGAAGCTGTTGAGTGTCTGTTTTACCTCTGCTCCTACTGGATTGTAAGAAAACAAATGAAAAAAACTGGGCCTCCACCTTAAGTGCCTAAAGAAGCACAAACGTTACATTTGAACAAATGTTTTGAAGCTTTCAACTCTTTGCCAGCTGTCCACTGAATTTCTGTGGTAATTCTGGAGGGCTCCAACGTAGGAAACCTGGACTGTGCATCTTCTGGCCAGAAGATTGTGTCTTGCTTTCATGGAGCACATATTAAAGATACTGTAAAGAAAACATCCTATGACCTGAAGGTCAGATGAGGTGTTCAGTCAACCGTTTCTCTCAATGCCTTGTTGAAGACTTTCTCCGCTAAGCATTGCCTTGCCTTTGTTAACAAATTTCAGATTGTTCTGGAGGAAGATATTTCAGAAGAGATGAATTACATCCAAACAGGCAAGGTGCCCAGATCCTCTCAGACAGTACAGCTAAAGTAATTATTCAGTTGTGACTATGTGAAATCAGTCTTAATACTAGTGTACAATATGTTTAGACTAGACAAAAAGCCTGTTTCGACAACGTAAGATGAAACGGGCACGAGGTTGTATCAGCAGTGTATGAAGAACAAATGATAAGTAATAAATAAATAAGTTAATTATCATTACTTACATCACTTTCTAAGAGGTTTGGGATATGTATGACTTTATCACGGCAAAAAATACCGTACACTTAAAAAATACATGCTATCTATGACAACGTTTTTTGTTTGTATACTGGAGGCCTGTCCGTATGCAACTAAAGTTGTAAAATCTCTCTGTAGACTACTACCAAACAGTGAGAGTGTCTTCACAAAAAATGTAATTTCCCTTGATGTGGCCCATCTTTAACTTGCACCTTCACATCACTCGCCCTTCTGACTCTTGAAAAAGCCACATACAATTGACCATAGCTGAAAACGGGTTCAGCAAGGAATATTCCTACCATGTCAAATGTTTGTCCTTGTGACTTGTTTATAGTCATGGCGAATGCTAGTTTGACAGGGAATGCCCTTTGAATATGGAAATACATGTAGTCTTTAAGCTTAATTTATTTTGTGTCATGTGCATAAAAATTGCCATATTTTATAATTATGTAGGCCTATGGTAGTAAAAGGGAAAAAATGAGAAATACAAATCAACGAAAAGTAGAAGAAACGAAGAAGTTTTTTTGTAATGATTTTAGTCTGCTTCACTCATTACTGTACAGGCTTGTACTGTTAGTTGATGAATTTTCCAGGCCTATAGTATAATATTGAATGATGAATGTTCCAGTAAAATATGGAATAGTAATAAGTATAAGCACCACAAACCTGATATAGGTGTATTGAATGAATGCGTAATTGAATAAGAATGTGTAATTACGCCTTGAGCTGTAGTCGAAATCGCCTTTCAGGCCTCTAGAGCTTTAATCGAAGTCACCTTTCTCTTTGAATTTTTGCGGCCGTTGGCACCAAGTTGCGAGAATAAGCAGTTTTGAAAGGGCGAGGATGAAAGGGGCATTAAAATAACTCCAGATGGTGTGGTGAACATTCAGTGCTTGGTGCGAATAGGCCAGCAGTGTTTTATTTTACTCAGATCTCAGCAGCAGAGCATGACAATGCGTGCCGCGCCACCTGTGGAGATTTATATGTGGGTTAGAATGTGTACCTCGCTTCGCACACATCAACATCTGCGGACGACTGAAGTGTAATGATCGTGATGGCTGTGGAGTCGTTCCTGCTGCTGAAAGTACTTAATAATAATATGTTCTTACGTATTTATTTTGAGTGTGAGGGTTAGCTGTGATCGGGGCTAATATCCTATGCCTGGGCGGAAGGATTTGGGATTTCAGAATAATAATCCCGAAATAAGTAGGCTAAATCCGCCGCCTGCCGCGATGTTGGGGTTGGATTTC
Source organism: Erpetoichthys calabaricus (assembly GCF_900747795.2). Classification (NCBI taxonomy): domain Eukaryota; kingdom Metazoa; phylum Chordata; class Cladistia; order Polypteriformes; family Polypteridae; genus Erpetoichthys; species Erpetoichthys calabaricus. Next base: position 208,660,073 of record NC_041394.2, on the reverse strand, counting down.
GGTCTCGTAAGGTTTTTCGGGCAGCTGCGCATTCGGCTTCGGACGTGCACAGAAGACGACTGCGCATCCGCCACCTGCCGCGATGTTGGGGTTGGATTTCGGTCTCGTAAGCTTTTTCGGGCAGCTGCGCAGAAGGCGACTGCGCATTCGGCTTCGGACGTGCGCAGAAGGCGACTGCGCATTCGGCTTTGGACAGACGTGAGTGAGTGAGTGAGTGAATGAGGAGGCAGGCGAATTATGTATTAAGATTCTGTCCAAGCCAGCAGTTGAGAGGTTTAAAATTGTGTGTTATATTAAGTCACATGTAACCAGGAATGTATTAAAAAAGGTATACGATGACAGATTAAGGTCCGTAATTTATTAATTCTCTGTCATTAACTGGGGAAATTATGCCATCCCGTGACTTAGAATGATTTGCTAGTTAGAAAACAACCTTACATAGCCTCAGTGCTCTATGTAAAGAATATTAAATTACGATATTGGAATTGAATAATCTACATAGCTCTAATCTTAATGTTAAGAAGAAATCCATGTTAGGGTATGATAATTCTGTTGTGGCTTTACCTATAAATGTGCACTATATTAATATCATATTTCAACATAAAGGTCTGGACAATGCTGCTTAAATGTAAATACCTTAATTTTATTTCAAGCTGTCCTAACACTTCAACATAGCTGTGCTCTTCCAGAACCTTAAATATGGTTTTGCTAAATATTGAAAAATTTCCAGTAAGACTTTTACATTAACAATCTTATCCATCCATCCATCCATTTTCCAACCCGCTGAATCCAAACACAGGGTCACGGGGGTCTGCTGGAGCCAATCCCAGCCAACACAGGGCACAAGGCAGGAAACAATCCTGGGCAGGGTGCCAACCCACCGCAGTAACAATCTTATCATCAATAGGATATTTTTCTAACACTGAGTGAAATGTGGCTCATCAGCAACCTCCAAATTACAATTTTGATCATTCTGTTCGCCAAGGTAAGAAAGGTGATGGGTTAGCAAGTCCCCCCCCCCCCCCCCCCCCAAGTGGATTAAATTGTAAAGATACCAGTTTTGATATTATTCTCATCTTTTGAGCATCTTACTGCAGTTTTTCAAGGAGTGATGCAGTCTCTCTTATTGACCGTTAGACTTCCAAAATCTAATGAATCTTACCAAGGAATTCTCCAATTCTCTGTTCTGTTCTACTAGACACAAGTGCAGTATTAGACACTATAGACCACAGTGCTTTTTTATAAAATGCCTTAGTCAATAGGCGGGCCTCTCTGGCAGTGTTTTAAATTGGTTTCAGTCTTATTCAACAGACTGAAAATAATAGCAAGCCCAGAATTTTCAATCTACATACCTCCCGTTAGCCTAGATTATCTCAAAAGAAAATGTGAGCCAACACATTTATACAGATGACAAACACCTACAGCACCTCTACAACCTTGATTCTCTGGGCCTTCTGACCCAATGTCTCCCTTGCATTTCTGAATGGTTAATTAGTAATTTCCTCAAGCTAAAAGAGGAGATACTGAAATCTTAGGTGTTGTTAAAAACAGAAAAAAAGTAAATTTGAGTACATCTTATCAGTCTCCGCATTGTTACAGTGGTTACTTGTGTCCTTTAAAATGGACTTTAAAATTCTGCTAATGGTATATAATACCTTAAATAATCTTGTCCCACCCTATATATTTTGGAATGCCTGTCCCCCGAACATTCCAAGTTGTTACTTTAGCTGCTCACTATTCTAAAAGCCAAGCATAAAAGAACTGGGGAAGTAGCTTTGTGCTGTTATGTACCAACAACCTGGAACACTTTTCTAATACAGATACATTTTAGATGCACTGAAGATGCATTTTAATTCTACTGCTGATAAACATTACATTGTGTGTAAAATTATTAGGCAAGTGATTATTTTGATCATATTAATCATTTTTATGCATTTATTCCAACTCCAAGCTGTATTAACTTGAATGCTTATTGGATTTAACCATATCAGGTGAAGTGTATTTGTGTAGTTAGGGAGGGTGTAGCCTAAGGAGATCAACACCCTATATCAAGGTGTGCATGAATATTAGGCGGCTTGTTTTTCTTGGGCAAAATGGGCCAAAATGAGATTTAACGGACTGAAAAGTCAAAAATTGTAAAAAGTCTTTCAGAGGGATGCAGCACTCTTGAAATTGCGAAGATATTGTGGCGTGATCACAAAACCATCAAACAGTTTGTTACAAATAGTCAACAAAGTCACAAGAAATGTGTCGAGAAAAAAAGACACAAATTAACTGCCAAAGATTTAAGAAGGATCAAACATGAAGCTACCAGGAACCCATTACCCTCCAGTGCTGTCATATTCCAGAACTGCAACTTAGAGTGCCCAGAAGTACAAGGTGTTCAGTGCTCAGAGACATGGCCAAGGTAAGGAGGGCTGAAACCCGATCACCCCTGAACAACACATAAGTTGAAATGTCAAGACTGGACCATGAAATATCTGAAGACAGATTTTTCAAAGGTTTTAAGGACTGATGAGATGAGCGACTCTTGACAGATCAGATGGATGGGCCCGTGGCTGGTTCAGTAACAGGCACAGAGCTCCACTTCGACTCAGACGGCAGCAAGGTGGAGGTGAGGTACTGGTATGGGCTGGTATTATAAAAGATGAGCTAGTTGGTCCTTTTTGGGTTGAAGATGGCTCAAAATCAACTCCCAAACCTACTGCCATTTTTTAGAAGACACTTTCTTCAAGCAGTGGTACGGGAAAAAGTCTGCATCTTTCAAGAAGACCATGATTTTTATGCAGGACAACGCTCCATCGCATGCATCAAAGTACTCCACTGCGTGGCTAGCCAGTAAAGGCCTTAAAGTTCAAAGAATAATGACATGGCTCCCTTCCTCACCTGACCTAAACTCTATTGAGAACTTGTGGGCCCTTCTTAAATGGGAGATTTAAGGTGAAAGGAAAATAGTACACTTCTCTGAACAGTGTCAGGGAAGCTGTGGTTGCTGCTGCACAAAAAAAGGTGATGGTGATTAAGAAACTGACAGACTATATGAATGGAAGGCTTATGATGGTTATTGAAAAGAAGGGTCACTTTTTTTTTTGGAAATGTTTCTTTGTAAATTTTTGAGTTGCTTATTATTCTCACTTTAACAGATTAAAATAAACAATTGAGATGGGAAAATTTGTTTTTCCTTTAGTTGCATAATAATTCTGCACACGAATACTTGCCTAATAATTGTGCACACATGTCTTCCCCTGAGAATGTTCACACTCGCATTTCTTTTGTAAAACATTCAGGTTTTAGGTTTATTAACATTTGACTGATAGCACTGTATTTGTTCCATATTAAAATGAATCCTCAGAAATACAACTTGCCTAATAATTGTGCACACAGTGTATATTCAAAGAATTATAATATTCTCCAATGAATCTGCAACCAATATTCATCTCTGCCTCTCTTTTCTAGCGGTCCACCACCACCTGACCAAAGCACTGTGCAGCGGTCTGTGAGGTTTCAATGAAAACAGATATCTCAACTTTCCACAAGACTCACTGCATCGAATCCTCTAAAACAGGAGTTTCCAAACTTGACCCTGGGGTCCCAGTGTGGCTGTAGATTTTCATTCTCACAAGATTCAAGTTATAATAACTTATTTCATTTAATTAGATGATCTTTTTTCTCTTATTCTGCATTCAGAAATGTTTTACATTTATACAGGTAAGACATTTAGAAATATTTCTATTTTTGGTATAGCTTTGAATGCTTAACTTTTTTGTTGTTTTGCTATTTTGCCCTTACTCTATGTTGTTTGCTCCTTTGATTGTATCCTAATAATGATTATTACAAACAAGTAGAACAGCACTGAATGATGGTCTACACTATCACTGAGACATCCCTCAACCGGTTTCTATTTGTATAACAGCTCCCTCAACTCTAAACTAAGCGAGCAAGGGTGTATGCATGCCACCTTGCACAAACTGATGCCAGGCGTAATCTGTTTGGTATGATGCATCTGTTACATGTATACTGTACATGGTTGTTTTAAGTTTACTACAGAGCTCTTGCATACTAGGGCTGTCATCTGAGATTTTTTTTTTAATTTTATTTGATGTACTTTATTAATTAATCAGCAAGGGGAAATTGTCATTTCACATGAGATTTGGGAGTCAGAGAGCAGGGTCAGCCATTGTACAGCACCCTCTGGAGCAAGCTTTAAGTTAAGGGCCTTGTACATTCAAAACTTGTTTTTTTTTAAATATATAAAAGGTTGTTTTCCTTTGTTCACAGAGAACAAGATTTATAAATTTCATGTGAAGCCATGCTATGGCTGGTCACAACAAACACAGAAAGTGCTAATGGTTCATGACGTTGCTTTGAAGGACATGCGAGTATTGCAGATTTTGATCACATGTGACCAGTGTAGTGCCTGTACAAATCACCTTAAGATTGCCAAGGTTTTCTTCCATTTCTACAGTCAAACCAACTAAATAGCACTCAAACACGGGTTTACATTTTGCCTTTGAACTATTATGATGCTAACATTCTTGTGTAGCACCCTAAACATTCACTCTCAGGTACAAGCACAGCAGTTTCTTGCTAGCCACATATTAGCAGAAAATAATTTGGTACATTCTGATTTTATTCCAGTCAGCTAATGACATCTGCTAAATACAGCAAAAAAAGTGAATACAAATTACATTTCATTCATTCAGTTACTCTATTTTGCAGAGTACCTAAGCACTCACAATATCTTAATTTATATAGAAGAGACAGGCACTGAAATTTTGTGTTCTAATCTTCAGCAACCTTCAGAACAGCAAACCTGTGAGCAACAAAAATGAATTAATCAGAAATGTAATGTGACCAAACATCTCTGAAAACTAAATAGTCAAATTTAGGATTGCAATTCAAAAATAACTTTATATATATATATATATATAAAAAAAAAGAAGCAAAATGTAGTACTATACATTCTTGGTTTAATGGATTAAAGCAATTAAATTACTTTGTTAAATTAGAAAATTTCCTTTAACTAAAATAGTCATTCACTCAATAATACCTTCCTCCACTGTACTGGCAGAATCACTGAAACTGCTGCAGTGACTGAGCGTTTCCACAGACGCCTCCTCATCACTGAAAGGTTGTACACTTCTGTGCTGCCCTCCTGTTAAAACAGAACAAAATAAATAAACCAAATTACCAAAAATCCATTCTAGATAGAATATGTTCTTTTCAATATGCATAGGCTGTGGGTTTTAAAATTAAATATTGCACATGTATGTATGTATCAGGTGAACATTGGAGACATGGTCTGAACTCAAGCCTACTTGTCGCCGAGACTATACAATGTGCCTAATTGTGCACACAGTGTATATTCAAAGAATTATAATATTCTCCAATGAATCTGCAACCAATGTTCATCTCTGCCTCTCTTTTCTAGTGGTCCACCACCACCTGACCAAAGCACTGTGCAGCTGTCTGTGAGGTTTCAATGAAAACAGATATTCCAACTTTTCACAAGAACCAACTGGAACCTTTCATTGATGCCATTCTCAACCACTTTGACAATATGACTTAAATCACTCCTGCATAACAACATTTAAAAAAAAAAAAAAAAAAAAAAAAAAACCCACACCACAGGACAGCTGATCACAGCCAGGACAAAAATCCACTTCATGATATTGTGACTCAGATGTTCCGCTGACCCCCTAATGCCAACAGGACAAAAAGAATCAAGTTACAGAAAGATGATTTCCTAGAAATTAACACAGAAAGAGGGGCCTTCCAGCCAGAGCACCACTACCAGCACCACAGAGATGGTATCCAAAGGACATCAAACTCTTCTGGATTGGATTAAGAGAGCTTGGAAAGGTGCAGGAAAAGGAAAATGTGGGGAGAGAAAGAACTGGACAGTTTGATCTTCCAACCACAGATTTTTACTGTACACCCACTTCTAGTCTCTCCTATTAGACGGACAAGAGGGCCTTCTATACAATTTTTAAATGGGCAATTAGTATTTCAGTAATTGAAGTAATGTTGCGTTTCATCAAAACTTAAATAACTAATCTTAACAGAGTTAACACTTTTCAAAACCATTCTTAGCAAGTTGATGTTAAGGTATTTGATAATCTAAGTGTAGGTCTTTCTTTGCCAAGATACACAGACAAAGGAGGTTCTTCCTTACCCCCTATAAGCTAACATATAAGGGACACATCCCTGCTACCTTCCTAGAATTCTGATGCAACCGTAAAGTAAGTTCTGTTTGTTTACAAATAGCAAGATAGTTTTCCGACCCATATTAGTGAACATAACAATACATTTCTATATACACATTACTGTATAACAAAGATACCGAAACCTTATCAAAACCAAATACATCCTACAACCTCCTTCGGATGAGAAATAAAACCAAAGCCCTGAGTTTCTGTGGTCATAAGAGATCTCTTGGGATCTCCTTCATATAGGGTAGGGTGTATCCCAAAGTTCTAGCTAAATTTCCCACCTCAGTCTAGTCATTCTGACCCCCTAATCATCCCCTGTCTGTTAACTGGCTAACTATCTCTCACCCCTTCACCACCTGATAGCTAATGTGAATGTATTGGTGCAAAAATGGCTACCATCACAGCATGCAGGTGGATGCCACACATTCGCGGTGGTTGAAGTGGTTCCCCACTCACTATGTAAAGTACTATGAGTAGTGAAAAAAGCATTGTATAAATGTGAAGAATTATTATTATCAGGGCTGTGGAGCTGGAAGCAATTATTGGGTTCCTGAATTCAGAGTCGGTAAAAAAATATATTGACTCAGGATTACATAGAAATTGTAATATAGTGTGTTAAAATTTCCAATTTCACTTACACTAATTCAATTAAACTTTTTTCTTCTAGCCTTTTGGTGAAAATGTTGCCTCTTTTTAATTCTGTTAGTGCTATTTAATGTAATATAAGAAAGCCACAGAGACATCGCTATAGCCTTTAACACTAGAATTACTAGAGCCTATGAGAAAACTCGTAAATCCGGCCCACCTTAAATCCTTTCTCACCTCTCCATCAGCGTCTTTTGTCCTGTAAATGTGTTGATAAGCAGCAAGCAGCCTGCTATACCATCCCCCCACTGCCGCAGTTCAATTCGCAAAGAAGTTTCTCAGTGCTCAGTGTTTATCTTTTGAGTGAATTGCTGGAGCTTTATAGGGTAAAAAAGTACATAGTCATTTGGAATACATACATTTCATGTGTGTTCCGTGTCAACAACAATCTATGTAAAAACGTTGTTAACACAAACGTTTTTCATGTTTTAGTAATAATTGACAAAATGTAGACATTAAATGTATAATGTGTGAAGCCTGAAATACAAATATGAAATAAACACCTTCACAAAATGCTTTTATTGTATGATATTAACAATAAGAGCAGCTCACTACTCAAAATGGTGAATTTGGGAAGAAGCTGGTATCGAAACCGTGACCTCTTGATTGGAAGGCAGCAGTTCTTTGGCGGTTGATACGACGGCTTGCGTGGTGCAATGCTAACATAACCTGCTTTCTTTTTTCTTCGGTTAAATTCTTGAATAAAAGTGCACTTGTTTTGTTATACTTGTACCTTTTGTGAAGGTGTTTATTTCATATTTGTATTTCAGGCTTCACACATTATACATTTCATGTCTACATTTTGTCTATTACTAAAACTTAATGACCTTTTTACATAGATTATTGATGACACTTAACACACATGAAATGTATGTATTCCAAATGACGATGTACTTTTTTTACCCTATAAAGCTCCAGAACTTCACTCAAAGATAAACACTGAGCACTGAGAAACTTCTTTGTGAACTGAACTGCAGCGGTGGGAGGGGGGATGGGATACCAGGCTGCTTGTTGCTTGTTGACACATTTACAGGACAAAAAGACACCGACAAAGAGGTGAGAAAGGATTTAAGGTGGGCCGGATTTACGATTTTTCTCGTAGGCTCTGGTAATTCTAGTGTTAAACTCAGATTTACAGATTAGGGTGCTAAAAAGCGGCCCGATTATTCACAATGGCAATGATGAAATGTCTTATATCTTGTACATTGAGTGCTTACAATCATCAGTAGTAAATATATTAGTCAAATTACAAATACAGGAGTCAGAGGTACCATCAATTGATAAGTTGTAATCAAAAGGTACCATAAATTGAGGATTAGGAGTCAAATTTTGTGTACCGACTTCACAATTACCCTATTCACAGGTAAGAAATAATTTAGAATTTTACTTAAAACTTTAAAAATTAAGCTACTTGGACTAGTTTTTTGTGTTTGAGTTATACTCCTTTCTTGAACCGTACCATCTGAGCAACAAGAGAACTTTGGAAATCTTGCAGATATGCAGCTACAACACATTAGAATTAGAAGCCTTTATTGTCATTATACCATATATAACGAAATTACAGAGCACCTACTCCTTCAGAATGCAATGAAAAAGAAAATATTTTTTACAGTCACTATAAAGTACTACATATAAAAAATTGCTAAATAAAATGAATATATAAAAATACTAATAGGTAAGAATGCTATGCAACAAATGTGGTATTACGAGGGTTGTCTGGGTTCCGCGCGGAATCGCTCGAAATAAGTAGCCAGGGATTTTTTTTTCTATTTTTCTCATGTACTTTGATCGTTTTTAAACTTTTTCCAAGTATTCACCGCCAACGTCAATGCATGTTTGGGCTCTTCTGACCCACGCCCCAAAACACTCGCGAAAGGCTGTCTTTGGGAGGTTGTCCAGCTGTTATTTGATAGCTGCAATCAGTTCCTCAAGTTTCGAAGTTGTGGCCTCGCAGGGGTTCTTTCACCTTCGGGAAGAGCCAAAAGTCACATTTTGGAGCATTCTTCTTGAAGATGCGAGAAAGTTTTTGGCAGCACTCTTTAGCTGTTAAACCATCAGAAAAGTCGTAAAAAATCATCACTCGAAAGTCACGCACGCACGCACGGAGTGCGCTGGCTGCACACTCTCAGTTCGTTTGCTTCTCATGTTCATTCTGAAGGAAGAGAGGGAGCAAAACATCTGAACAAAAACATGCAACCACTTGAATAATCCCTCTACACAGTAGAACAGGTTTCGACAGGCTGACACTCGACAAACGATAAAATTCCGCACGGAACCCAGACCACCCTCGTACTAAACAAGAAATATTACTGATCATGATAATTACCCATGATATAAATATTACACAAAGAATACTAATAACATAAAATACTGCACATAGAACAAATAGCAATATTGCACTAGATTGTGATTATTATACAGAGGATTATTGCACATCCAAACTAAAAGGCAAGGACTGGGGAAGAGAAGGACAGAGAAGAGAGGGACAGCGACAGAGGCACAGAAACAGATGCTCAGTGCATGTTGAGATTCAAAGTAGTTATGGCTCCAATAAAGAAACAGTCCCAGAGTTTGTCTGTCCTTGATTTGAAGGACTTGTAGCACCTATCAGAGGGCAACAGGTCAAACAGGTGAAAACCAGGATGAAAAATGTTTTTTGCCCTGCCAAGGAAGCAGCAAGTATACAAGTCTTGAATGGAGGGCAGGGAACATCCAACAATCATCTAAGCTGCACGGAGGACATGCTGAAGCCCCTTCCTGTCTGCAGCTGTGCAGTGTCTGCACCACACTGTGATACAGTATGTTAACATGCTCTCTATGGAGGAGCAGTGAATGTTCACCAGCAGCTTTTGATCCAGATTATTCTTCCTACGCAGTCTCAGGATGTGAAGTCGCTGCTGTGCCTTTTTAATGACCGCTTTGGTGTTTGCAGTCCAAGACAGGTTGGCAGAGATGAAGGTACCCAATAATTTGAAGGCTGGGACACTTTTCACACAATCTCTGTTGATATTGAGGGGAGCCAGGTCTACACTATTTTACTTGAAGTCAAAGATGATTTCCTTTGTTTTCATGGTGTTCAGTGTCAGCGTTATTTCTGGAGATCCAATATGACAGTTTCAGGATCTCTTCTCTGTAGGCAGACTCGTTCCACCCTGCGTGGAGTCCAGTCACTGGACTTTTGTGAGGCTTGTATGTCTTTGGCATATTTGATGATGATGTTATTAGTGTGGGCTGGACTGCAGTCATGAGTGTAGAGGGCAAACAGCAATGGACTTAGCATGCTGCCTTGGGGAGAACCAGTGTTGCATGAGCGAGTTGAGGAAAAGTGGGGGCCGAGCTTCACTGTCTGAGGACTAGTGATAAGCGAACTCTGCAGTGTTTGCTTCATCTCGAGTTCAGAGAAATCATGGAACTGTTCGCAAATAACACCAAACTCAGCGAAATGCATTAAAGTCAATGGGGATGAACCAACTAAACTAGATTTGGCTGGATTATAATGGTACAATCATCTTTAAAGTGTCCCTGAGGGCAAGGTAACCATTTGCCAACTACACTAGACCAATTGTTGTGGCCAAAACGTCAACCCAAGCTGTGCGGCAGCAGTGCCAACCACTGTATCACCAGGAGATCAAAGAATAAAGTATGCAGTCAGTCGTGCAAACCAATATTTCATCAAAACAAAGGGGAAATGCTGAAACGTAGATAACAGTCAGAAAAAAAAAAAAAAAAAAAAAAAAAAAAAATTATATATATAGGTAATTTTATATTGATTTAGGTGAGAAACTACTGCTTTGTGTTTTTTTCAGAAAACAGCTTTTTGGAAAAATATTCAGCCCTGGGAGAAAAGGAAAAAACAGCCCTAAGAGTGAAAAAAAAAAATTCAAAGTGGCGTGTCATGACTGAAGCTGCTGGCTTGTATTTTTTTGAAGTCATGCTGAAGTCTCTCCAAACTGTCTGTGCTGATGCTTTGCACTTTTCCTTCTATCAAAAAAGATAAAAATGTCTTGTAAAAATAGTAATAAATCTGTCATTATCATAATTTTTTCCCCATAGAGTCTCCTGTGTTTGGAGTGGCATTGTTGTTTTCATTCTCCACGTGGCTAACTACATATGCCTAGATCACGTGCCTCCTTCTCTCATATTGATGTGGAACTTGAAAATCAATCTAGAGATAACTTATTAATTTACGCTGTACATACAAGTTTCATAAAAATAAAATTTGAGAACCTGCATTATTTACTTATCTGTTAAGTTACTTAAATTGAGTTCACCTGCTATACACAGCATTAAATGTACCTTTATGGCTTAACATTTTATAGCATTTGTTTTTATGGAAAATGTAAAAAAACTGGTATGAATACTGATGCTATAGTAGTTCACCAGCTGCCTTAGCATTTTTGGTTTCCATGAAGCATGCATGTTCTGTTTTTATCTGCTTAAATTCTCGGTTAGCCCAGAACTTCTCCTAGTGTTCAAATTTGCAGTTTGTCAGCCAGTAGACTAGCAATACTGTGATTGTGATTGTGTGCTCTTCATAGTGCCAACCACTATGTGACTGTGCCTCTGTGAGATCAAAGAAGAAAGAACATAGTGAGGGATGTGCAAGCTTTGTAACCAGTCTACAATGCAAATGATCAGCATTATATACCCATGGGACAGTCCCATCCGGTGTTGGCTGTTACAGCTCAGGGGGATGTTGCGCTACCTATTGAGCTTGCCTCGCTGGGGGAGAAAAGTTCTCCTAAACTGGCTGAATCAGTCAATAATTTGAAGACCAAAGGGTGGACACGAACGCAGCAAATTCGCCCGAGAATAAACGCTTTGGCAAAATTCGCTGATCAACACTATGGAGGACAATTGATAAAGTCCTATCCAGGAGCAGAAGAGTTGGGGGAGGTGGTGTGGGAAACCTAGATTAGACAGTTTACGGACTAAAATATCTGGCATAATACAGTATTGGCCAAAAGTTTTGGCAGGGACACAAATGTGTTTTACAAACTTTGCTGCTTCAGCATTTTTAGATTTTTTTTTTTTTTTTTTTTTTTTAAATGTTTCTATGGTATACTGAAGAACGATTCTAAACATTTCATAAGTTTCAAAGGCTTTTACTGGAAAATACATCTAATTTATGTAAAAAGTCAATATCTACAGTATTGACCCTTCTTCATAACTTCTGCAATTTACTCTGGCAAACTGGATATCAACTTCTGGGCCAAATGCAGACCGATGGTGATCCATTCTTGCCTTTTTAGTGCTTGGAGTTGGTCACGATTTGTGGTCTTCTGCTTGCTCTCCCGCTTTTTGAGAATTGACATGTTCACAATGGGATAATGATCTGGGGAGTTTCCTGGCCACGGGTCCAAACTTTCAATGTTATAATCTCCAAGCCACTTTGTTATCACTTTTCCATTGCTCCATCATGCTGGAAAATACACAGATCATCACCAAATTGTGCCTAGATTGTTGGGAGAAGTTGCTCTTAGAGGAAGTTTTGATACCATTCTTTATTTATGGCAGATTTCTTGAACAGAATTGTGAGTGGGCCCACTCCCTTGGATGAGAAGCAACCCCACATATGGATTTTCTCAGGATGCTTCACTGTTGACATGACACAGGACTCATGGTAACATTCACCTTCTCCTTCTCTGGACAATCAAGCAGTCTGAAGAAGGATTCATCCGAAAAAAATAACTTTGCACCAGTTTTCTGCTGTCCAATCCTGCAGAATTTCAGTCGGTCCTTGATGTTTTTCTTGGAAAGAAGTGGCTTCTTTGTTGCTCTTCTTAACACAAGGCCATTGTTCAAAACTCTTCGCCTCACTGTGTGTGCAGATGCACTCACACCCATGTGCTGCCAAACCTAAGCAAGCTCTACATTGGTGGCAACACGATTCTGTAGCGCACTCCTCAAGAGGAGATGCTCCTGGCACTTACTGGACACTTTTAGCTGATCGTTCTGTGCCAGGGCCAAAATAACTGAAAATGTTTTTTTGTGATAAAGTTAACATTTTATACTAATAAAGCTCTTTGCAATGATATGCACCTGATCACACTGCACAATAATAAGAATGTGAATTGCCACCATAAAAATTTAAGCCACAAATTTTGCATAACATGACATTTGTGTCACTACCAAAACTAGTGGCCACTACTATAGTATTAAAATTGTGAAACCAACCTCTCATAGCACTTCATGATGCAAGATGCTATTTGGAGATAGTCTTTGAAACTGTCAGTGGTTAATTTCTAGGGTACAGGAATGATGGCAGCAGACTTCAGGCAGGGTACAATGAAGGTTTGTCTCGGGAAGTGATTGAAGATGCTGATTAAAACATGTGACAGAGTCAGCACATGATTTTAGCACCTCAAAGCATGCAAAGAAGCAGTTCAGCTCGTTGTAGCCTCTGTAGTTGGTGATATTGGGAATACAACCTGCCACACACATGGAGGGTCTTTTTCTGAGTGGTCGACTTTTATCCTCTTCTTATAGACTGCCTTAACTTTTTATTCCTCTCTTCAGCTCAGCTCTAGCAACACTATACAGAGCACTCTCACCTCATCTGAAGGCCGAGTCACTGTGTTTGAGGAAGGACCTGATCTTGCTTGTCACACAGGGCTTCTGGTTGGGAAAGACATGGATATGCCTCTCTCTACAGCGACATTGTCAGCACAGTACTTGATATATGATAAAACCGACTCAGTGTATTCAGCTAAGTTCTGATGTTCAAAATAGTCTCAAACAGTGTGTGCAAAATAATCCTCTGTCAAGAGTATGTATCCTCATGCCATGTTGAACAGACTTTATGTATGGCTCGGTTTTTCTCCTAAGAGGGGTGTATGAGTGAATGAGGGGCAGATAGAGGTGATCTGACTGGCATAAGTGGGGAAGGGATGTGGCTCTATATGCGTGTTTAACATTAAAGTAAACATGATCAAGTGTATTTTCACCCCTCACCAGACACTTCAGGTTGACCGATTAAAATCCCCCACTATGACATGAAAGCCATCGTGGTAAGCCTGCCGGTGTTGGGTTTATGGCATTTAGGCAGAGAGCAAGAGCTATACTAAACTTTAGGATTGGGTGGTATATAGACAGCAGTGATAATCACTATTGTCCGCTCTCTCAGAAGAAAGAATGATCAGCATTTAACTGAAATAAACACTGGGACAGGAGAACAATTTTCATCCATAACACTATTTTTTGGAACAGTCAATATGCACATAGATGCAAAGACCCCAAACCCCACTCTTAAAGGAGTTCGTTTCTGTCCCCTCGGTGGATTGTTTGGCCTGCTGGCTGCACTGCTACGTAGATTCAGAATCATTGAGTGAAGCCAAGTTTCAGTTATTATCATAACGCAATAACGGCGAATTCAACAATTTGTAGCAATTAATATTTCCAGTTCATCCACTTTGAGTCATGGATCTTACTAAGTGTTTTTCACCAATGCAACGGAGGCTTATGTGGTTGTTTCTGGAGCCTGTCTAGCAGGCCGGACCAACATCTAATCCTATGCTTCCTCTCCCTCTGCGGCATCTGCCTGTCCCAATAGTAATCCATGGTAATCCCGGTGGTTTCATTAGGTCAGAGGGAATGTTGTGAATGTGATGAATGTGATGAATACAGTCAATCCAAGAATCATAATGGAACATTTTGGCTGAAAACCAATATCCAGCAAATCTTGACTGGTACAGTAGCGATTTCCACAACTATACACAAACATACTAAGCCAACATACTGCACAAAACAAAAAAAGCATCCGAAAGAGAGCCCTGAGCCATTGCGTATGTATGCAACACTCTGCTTGAGAGTTATTTTCCTAAAGGTATTCTCCTCCTATTACGGTCACATTTACCCTATTTAGGCAGGTATAAAATTGACTGCATCAATTTCCCCACAAACACTGGTACAGCATAAGAGCAGGCAACAAACTTAAATCAAGCATACTAAATGGGAATGCTACAAAAGGTATACCACCTCTAAGGCAGTATTATACAAATACATTTGTATTTAGAACCCAACATTAGTGAAAAGTCAAGCAAAATGACACCTTTTATTGGCTAACTAAAAAGATTACAATATGCAAGCTTTTGAAAGCTTGCATATTGTAATCTTTTTAGTTAGCCAATAAAAGGTGTCATTTTGCTTGACTTTTCACTACATTCATAATGGCTAACACGGTACAACACCCTAGTACTACAGAACCCAACGTTGAAAGACAGAATGAATCACTAGGATCTTGGGCTCATTCAGAGGCAGGTGATCACATTGCAAAGATTTAATGTCACAAGCTGCCTATGAACTCTTAGAAATATGAAAAATGCTACATAAGATCACCACAAGAACAGCATGGCTGGTGGTAGTTAGCAGCCACACAAGCGGAGGATCTATTGGTAATTTCCAAGTAACTAATGGACCATGAGTCATGAAATCTCAGTTTGCATATACTTGAAGTCAGAAGTTTACATACGCTTAGGGAGAAGTCTTTAAAACTCACCTTTATAACCCCTCCACAGATTTTATATTAATCAACTATAAATTTGGCATATCATTTAAGACATTACTTTTGCCCTGCAGAAAGAAGATTTTATCCAATAATGTTCACAGACAGATTCCAGTGGGTCATAAGTTTACATACACTTTGTTAACAGTGCCTTTAAACACCTTGGAAAATTCCACAAAATTATGTCAAGCTTTTAGACAATTCGCCTAATTAGAATCAACATGTGGATGTATGTTAAAGCCTACAACCAAATTCACTCACTTGACATAAAGAGAAAAATCAAAAGTAAAATCAGCCAAGAACTCAGAAAAACCTCCACAAAACTGGTTCATCCTTAAGAAAAATTTCCAAATGGCTGAAGGTCCCACATTCATCTGTACAAACAATAATATGCAAGAATAAACACCATGGGACCACACAGTCATCATACTGCTCAGGAAGGGGATGCATGGTGTCTCCTAGAAAAGAACATACTTTGGCACGAAAAGTGCAAAGTAATCCCAGAACAGCAGTGAAGCACCTTGTGAAGATATTGGAGGAAACAGACATCCACAGATATCCACAGTAAAACAAGTCCTAGAATAACATAACCCGAAAGGCTGCTCAGCAAGAAAGAAGCCACTGCTGCAAAGCCGTCACAGAAAAGCCAGACGACTTCAGTTTACATTGGCACATGGGGACAAATCTTATTTTCTGGAGAAATGTGCTCTGGTCTGATGAATCCAAGATCAAACTGTTTGGCCATGATGACAATTGTTACGTTTGGAGGAAAACGAGTGAGGCCTGCAAGCCCAAGAACACCATCCCAATCATCAAGCATAGGGGTGGGAATATCATGTTGTGGAGGTGCTTTGCTCCAGGAGGGACTGGTGTGCTTCACAAAACACAGAAGGACAATTATTTACAGTAGATATACTGCAGCAACATCTCAAAAGCTCAGTAAAGAAGTTGAAACTTGGTATCAAATGGTTCTTCCAAATGGACAATGACCCCAAGTATACCTCCAATGTTGCATCAAAACTGGACAACAAGGTTAAGGTATTGGAGTGGCCATCACAAAGCCCGGACCTCAATCTGTGTACGAGGAAGGAGGCCTACAACCCTAACCCAGTTACACCAGTTCTGTCTGCAGGAATGGGGTAAAATTCCAGCAACGTACTACAAGAAGCTTGTGGAAGGCTACCCAAAACATTTGGCTCAAGTTAAACAATTTAAAGGCAATACTACTAAAAAAATTAACAAATGTGTATGTAAACATGTGACCCACTGGAACTGTGACACAGTCAATAAAAAGTGAAATACCCTGTCTGCGAAAATAGTTGGAAAAAAATTACTTTTGACCTGCACAAAATAGATGTCTTAAGCGATATGCCAAATTTATAACTTGTTAGTTGGTTTGATTTTGTTGAAATCTGTGGAAGGGTTATAAAGTGAGTTTTACAGAAATCACCCCAAGTGTATGTAAACTTCTGACTTTAACTGTATATTCCAACATGGTGAAAACTCTGGCCCCGAGATTTATTTATAGTTCTAGCAAATGCTAAAACTACTGGAAATTGTCTACGCAAGAAGAATGGTAATCTACTTGATGTATCGCCAGTAACTAACTTAATATGCATAAGGTATAGGACTTCTATGCATGATCACCAGTTATGATTTTGCTGGCAAATGAATGTTCTTGCACTTTTACGGTTTGTAAGTGTGTGCCATTAGTAGGCTTTATTTGTTAACTGCTAACACACAAACTACTACTGTTCTTAGCGGAGCAGATGTATAGAAGGTATTTTGTTTGACAAATGTGCGTTAAACTGGTTCTATTGACAGGAGTGTATCTATGTTGTATTCTCTTAATGAAAACAAAAAAAATGATATATAGATGAATACTGTATAATGTGTGGTTTTGAACAAAAATAAGCATTGCATGAAAACATCACATGAAAATGTTGCACGATTGTGCGAATGGTTTTATGTATATGAGAAGATAAAAGATGGGTATATCCAAAAAGACAACACCACCCACAAAACAAACTGATGTTAGCATGGATCGATTGTATTCCTCTTTTATAGTAAAAGGCAAAAAAAGTTTTGAATTTAGTTTCTTTAAATTTTTACCTAAAAGAGATGCTATAGGAAATATTACTCATTCAGCTGAGAGAGACTTTTTAATGCTCTGGTCATGTTTCTGGTCTTTCAGACAGATAAGCGCATCAGGCTTTCATGATTTTTTCCTGTTAGTGTCATAATTGAAGGAGCAAGTGTAAGAGAATGCGTTACTCCATACAGTATGTTATAGAATTTGTTGCTGCTTGGTTATGACAAATATGTTCTGGGATTTTTCAGATAAGGAAGACAGAAGTTGAGGCAAGATACTTATACTAACTAATCATGGTGCTAGAGAGTAGGGTACTTGTTGTTACTTGTAAATGCTTGCTAATAACATGCAATTTCACTGTACTCTGTATATGTGGCAATAGTGACCTATAAATTGCTAGGTAGTGCTGGGCGGTATACCGGTTCATACCAAAAACCATTTATCATTGTTATGATACGGATTTTTCTTATGCCGCAACACCATCAAGATTAAAGTCGACGACATTTCCACTTTATTCTTGTAATTTGTCATTAAAGTAGAACATCGCAAACTAAACTTAATCTTAAAAATGAATATTTAATTTACTACATTTTCTCAAACCCCGTTAAAAGTTATGTAGCACATTAAATGCTTTGTGTCAAGTGTTCCCCGAGCCATGTTAATTGCTATGTGCTTCTTAAACTGACTTTCTCTATGCACTAAGGGGAGGCACAGGCAGCGATCACCACACAGAATACATTAATTTCATGATATTCCTGCTCCCTGAACATTTAGAATGCTAAGATAAATACTTGATATCATTTTCATGATGAAATGCATTAATGAATGTATTAATCATGTGGCGGGCATGGTGGCTTGGAGGTGGCACTGCTGCCTCGCATCAAGGGGTTCCCGGGTGTTCCCTGCCTTGAATTTGCATGTTTATCTGGTGGGTTTACTCGTAGTGCTTCAGTTTCCATTCAAAGTCATGTAGGATGTGGGTTTTGTTCTGCTATATTGACCCTACTAGTGTATGTGTTGCTCGTATTCACCCTGTGATGTGCTGGCGCCCCGTTCAAGATTTGCTGCTGCCTCGCACACAATGCTTACTGGGATGTGTACAACCCTGAATGGATGGCATAATTAAACATGTATATGTGACGATGCGGGTTCTGCTCCACGCTCCCATTTTCCTTCTGGGAGCCCTTGAACCCGACACCGTCAGTAATGTCACTGATGAGCTAGGCAGTGAGACACAACAAAGCAAGGGGATGGTGCAAAAAGTGCAAAGTGCTTTTATTAAAAATCAACACACAAAAGAGTGTTCAAATAAATAGTGCAGTGTTTTAAAAAATCTTCAAATAAATAATCCATTAAAACGAGTAAAAGGTGGAGGTTAAAATCCAATAGAGGAAAAAAAAAAAAAAAGAAGGAGGTTAAAATAATGGCTGGAAGCAGTCTCTTTAAAAATCAGTCCAGTGCCTTTCTACTGGCGACTCCCCTGCTTCTCCCATCATATGCACCAGGGGAGCCACCCTACCTGCAGCTGACCTTCATTCTGCCTTCTTCTGCTAGTCTGTTCACCTTGCCAATCCCTGGGCTGGGGCTTTCACGTCCCGAGTCCCGCTGCCTTCTTGGCCTTATGCAGTGAGCCATCCTCCTTCCGGTCACTTCACAAAATGCTCAGTGGGAGAGACCACAATTGATTGCTCCTCGGGTGCCGGCCAAACACTGCTCAGCTGTCCGCAAGCCTATGCTCGCTCGCTCTCGCCCTCTTGCACCAGCTTTCCTCTACCTGCTTCTTGCCTTCTTCTCCTGCAACCTCCGTTCGTTTTTTCCTTTTCTTTTTTCATCCCTCCTCTGCTAGCCACCTCGTGCTTCTATTTATCATGGGGATGTGGATCAGGTGTGGCAATCAGCAGCTCCCGGCAACAATTACGGATGCGGACGGCTCCTCACCTGTGCACTTGAGCGAGGACCACCTGCATCACAAATTCCCCGGGAACAAATCCGCCACACTACCATGCCCCCTCCCTAAGCCGTGAAGGTGGCGATTATTTAAAAAGTGGCCTTTTTGACATGAGCTGTGGACCCGCTACACCACAGTATAACAGATTTTTTTAAAGTTCTGAACACTCCATGGTCTAAGTTTATAACTAGTTTTAATTTCACAAAGACGTTTATCGTGTGGTGATTGGTTATATGGAGAAAGAAAAAGGAAGGATAGGAACTGGGGGTTTGGTATGTCAGACAGAGACAGCACGCATGCAATAAAGAAAGCCCGCTCAGAAGAACATCTATTGAATTCTGTGTTCATGTCTCTGACCACCAGATCACAAACCCAATATTTAAGTTAAACCTGTGCGATACCCATTCATACATCCAGTTTTTTAGAGCCTCGTCACACCTGCCAAAGTTCTCTACAATGAACGCACACCTGGGGACCCCTTACTGCG
This sequence comes from Erpetoichthys calabaricus, assembly GCF_900747795.2. Classification (NCBI taxonomy): domain Eukaryota; kingdom Metazoa; phylum Chordata; class Cladistia; order Polypteriformes; family Polypteridae; genus Erpetoichthys; species Erpetoichthys calabaricus. Next base: position 208,640,186 of record NC_041394.2, on the reverse strand, counting down.
AGGGAGCAGCACTACTGCCACAATATCGTGCATGTTTAATACCTGCTTTAATGCATTTCATCATGAAAATGATATCAAAGTATTTATCTTAGCATTCTAAGTTTTCAGAGAGCAGGAATGTCATAAAGTGAATGTATTCTGTGTGGCGATAGCTACCTGTACCTTCTCTCAGTGCAGAGGAAGTCAGTTTAAGAAGCGCGTAGTGATTAACAACTGGGTCGGGAACACTTGATACAAAGCATTTAATGTGCTACATTAACTTTTGGCGGGGTTTGAGAAAATGTAGTAAATTAAACATTCATTTTAAGATGAAGTTTAGTTTACAACATTCTACTTTAATGATAAAATAAACTGAGAATAAAGTGGAAATGTCGAGAATAAAGTCAACATGTCGACTTTACTCTTGACATTACAGGTGCTGGTCATAAAATTAGAATATCATGACAAAGTTGATTTATTTCAGTAATTCCATTCAAAAAGTGAAACTTGTATATTAGATTCATTCATTACACACAGACTGATGTATTTCAAATGTTTATTTCTTTTAATGTTGAGGATTATAACTGACAACTAATGAAAGTCCCAAATTCAGTATCTCGGAAAATTAGAATATTGTGAAAAGGTTCAATATTGAAGACATCTGGTGCCACACTCTAATCAGCTAATTAACTCAAAACACCTGCAAAAGCCTTTAAATGGTCTCTCAGTCTAGTTCTGTAGGCTACACAATCATGGGGAAGACTGCTGACTTGACAGTTGTCCAAAAGACGACCATTGACACCTTGCACAAGGAGGGCAAGACACAAAAGGTCATTGCTAAAGAGGCTGGCTGTTCACAGAGCTCTGTGTCCAAGAACATTAATTGAGAGGCGAAGGGAAGGACAAGATGTGGTAGAAAAAAAAAGTGTTCAAGCAATAGGGATAACCGCACCCTGGAGAGGATTGTGAAACAAAACCCATTCAAAAATGTGGGGGAGATTCACAAAGAGTGGACTGCAGCTGGAGTCAGTGCTTCAATAACCACCACGCACAGACGTATGCAAGACATGGGTTTCAGCTGTCGCATTCCTTGTGTCAAGCCACTCTTGAACAAGAGACAGCGTCAGAAGTGTCTTGCCTGGGCTAAAGTCAAAAAGGACTGGACTGCTGCGGAGTGGACCAAAGTTATGTTCTCTGATGAAAGTAAATTTTGCATTTCCTTTGGAAATCAAGGTCCCAGAGTCTGGAGGAAGACAGGAGAGGCACAGAATCCACGTTGCATGAGGTCCAGTGTAAAGATTCCACAGTCAGTGATGGTTTGGGGTGCCATGTCATCTGCTGGTGTTGGTCCATTGTGTTTTCTGAGGTCCAAGGTCAACACAGCCGTCTACCAGGAAGTTTTAGAGCACTTCATGCTGCTGACAAACTTTATGAAGATGCAGATTTCATTTTCCAACAGGACCTGGCACCTGCAAACATTTCCAAAGCTACCAGTACCTGGTTTAAGGACCATGGTATCCCTGTTCTTGATTGGCCAGCAAACTCGCCTGACCTTAACCCCATAGAAAATCTATGGGGTATTGTGAAGAGGAAGAGGAATACACCAGACCCAACAATTCAGAAGAGCTGAAGGCCACTATCAGAGCAACATGGGCTCTCATAACACCTGAGCAGTGCCACAGACTGATCGACTCCATGCCACGCCACATTGCTGCAGTAATCCAGGCCAAAGGAGCCCCAACTAAATATTGTGTGCTGTACATGCTCATACTTTTCATGCTCATACCTTTCAGTTGGCCAACATTTCTAAAAATCCTTTTTTTGCATTGGTCTTAATTGATATTCTAATTTTCTGAGATACTGAATTTGGGACTTTCATTAGTTGTCAGTTATAATCCTCAACATTAAAATAAATAAACATTTGAAATACATCAGTCTGTGTGTAATGAATGAATCTAATATACAAGTTTCACTTTTTGAATGGAATTACTGAAATAAATCAACTTTGTCATGATATTCTAATTTTATGACCAGCACCTGTACAGATTGTTTTTTTCTTCACCGTGGCCTAAATACACTTCTGTAGGGCTATATCACAAATAGCATTTTAAATGCAAGTTGCAGTTTTATTATTTATGCTTGAAGCAAGGTCCATATTAATGCAGTGTGCCTTAATGATGGTTCAGTTCGTAAAGATGTCATCACCAAGTTGCACTTGTTTTATTTTATTTGTATTTGGTGAATACTATGTAATGCACCTGGGCTTGAAGTCTTGAAGTAATACTATTACTGGAAGTTGCACTATTATTTATTTTATTGTTATTTATTAGTTTAAATATTATGCAGTTTAATGATGGTAAAGTTGTTTAAAAAGTCACTTTAACGTGTCAGTGGGCAGTGATTGTTAACCTGAACAGAAAGTGTAGTTGGTTTACAAAAAATATTTACTATTTATTTCTTTTCTAAGACATGTTCAGTGCAATACAACTGTTGACAAGCATCTCTGGATATTTTACTAAGTCTAAATGCCTCTTTGGATAGTTAAAAATATGTTGTCAAAATTTGTTTTCAAAATTTGTTCAATAAAAAGGTTCTATATTTTGACTGCAACTGTCATGCAATGTGATTCCTTCTCTTCATTAGTGTCCCCCCCCTTGAAAACTATCACTTTATGGGGCCATGCAAACCTGTATTAATACTTGAACATTGTACAAAAAAACATTTTAATGTGCACAAAATTCTCAGGACAGTGGAATAGGTTATTCTTAGCCAGTCTACTGCAGTAAAGGCAGGGGAAAATGTGGTTAACATCCACTCATGCATGGGGAAAAAAATACCATCCAATACCGTGAAACCGGTATAATTTTGAACAATACCGTGATATAGAATTTTGGTCATACCGCCCAGCACTGCTGCTAGGTTTTAATTCCTGCTGCACTTTGATTCCTTTATAGACTCAACAGGTTCTCTATAAAGGATGTGTGTGTGTGCCATACACTGTTTGAAAGTGCTTTGTGAAGATATGGTTCACAATTAATGGAAGATTACTTTAGTTTTTCTACTGAACCAAGAAGGAGAAACTTCTAATGACTGAAGTACTTAACCTTTACAGAGGTGATTTCTTTCAGCTAAGGCAACACTAACAACCAGTTATGTACAGGCTTATATTTGTGGACTTTACCCTACATACAAAGTTAAATCATCTCAGAATGTACTTAGCCAAGTGTACTTAGCTGCTTGATTCTGGTTGTCTCCAGGTGGAGTCAAAGCTTTGCCCCTATTCCGGAACACCTAATATTGGGAGTTCAATCTTTTAAATAAAAATGTGCTCAGCAGACTCAGATGTACTGGATTATGATCACCTAGCTATAAAATACAGCTGCAAAATGAAAAATCATGGAGAACTTTGTCTTTTGTTTGTGATGATGTCACTGGACCAAGACAAAGACCCTACCCATGAAGACCACCTTGTGGGAATCACAAGTGGTTGACCTGGAGTGGAAAACTGGCAAAGAGGGGGACTTGTATTAATGCTATCTTTTTTTTTTTTTTTTTAATATTATTTTACTTTGTTTATATTACACTCATAAACCAAGTTATACTTACGACTCATGTAATGTTGCCTGAAAGAAAAAACTGAAGCCGTCAAATAAATGCAACAGTTAAAAAACATGTGATGTAATTAAAGATAAGGGTGAGCCGGCTATCCTTTGCACTGCCTGTAATCACACAAGTCATTTGCAATTTTTCAAACATATTAAACTGTGGCATTAGTCAACATTTATTTTTCTAAGCTTAGTTTCATTTTGAAAGATGCAGAGTTCCTTGCCCCATCTTTTCTTTTACATATGCAGAGTTACTGGAAATTTTTACTTGGTTTACAAATAAAGCAATGGAATGTGCCAACTATAGTATTGTAAAACGATCTTTTATTTTTGTTCATTACCAATTTAGCAGGCAATTACAAAAATATATAAAAAGGAGTTTCTATTCCTACAGTAACTTAAGGGGGGGGGGGGGGAAAGGGGGCGCAATCCGACAAGGAATAACAAATGGAACTAAAATAAACTGATTCACTCTCCACTGCCCCCTCCTTTTACATCTAAAGCAAAAATGCAACGAGGATACTTCTATAATTTTTTCATTATGTTCCATAGTTTCAGGCAAAATGCAGCAAGTCAACAGGCACCTAAGATGTAGACCGAATGTGAAAGTCTACGCTGGTTGAGCTATCTAAAATGAGCATTGCCAACATTGAAAATGCTCTTTGGGGAAAAAAAAATTGTTATAATAAGAAAATGGGAAAAAAAAACAAAGAAATATGGCTGTTATTTTCCAGCATCTTTAGTGAGAGGAGGAATCCATCTTTGTCCAGCTGTGATTGAGTCTTAATAATTCTACCTTAAATTAGCAGCAAGTCAAGGAACTCATGCAAATTAAACATTTGCAATTTTTGGAGTCCTGAAAAATTGGTCACCTATTTTGCCATCACCTGGTCAAAATTAAATTATGATACATATTGGCATACATTAAAAATGGTACCTAGAAAACTTCATATTTACTAGGGATTGACATGAGCAATCTGAACTTTCTGCACTTGAAAATGAGATGTATTATTCCTTGAATAGAAGTGGGGGAGAGGAAATGGGGGGGGGGGGGGGGGGGGGGGGTGTCAAGAAATATTACAAATTAAGATTTTTTTTTCCTCCCATCTTTGTATAAAATTAGCTAATATATTCAAACTGCATCACTGGATAATGAAAACGACTTAAAAATTCTTAACTAATAACTTTCAGTTTCCACTTCAGTATCACAAATTGCATGCACTAGTATCACATCCATGTGCTTGTTGGCTTGCACCTCATTTCTAGTTTGGCACTGGTTAATGCAAGACAAAAAAAATTTAGACTTGTTCTTATGGAGGTGAAGTAAAATGAAGCTTCTAGAAAGGCTGAACAATAAAAGATAAATATCTAGCTTTTCCAAGCCTAAAAAAATAGAACTAGAACTTTCCATTTGGCGATGCACAACATTGTAACCATTATTCAACTCCTTTTCTTAATAGGTTTCTTTCCTACTACAATCTGTAACTTTGTCAGAATGTCATGTGTGTTTAATTTGCTCTCGATTCCAAAACCATACAATAAGATCTACATGGAGAGACTCCAGATTTCCCCAGTGAATTCTACAGTGAAATCAGTGCATGATACTTTACTAATCTGGCAAGAAAGATTTAAGTTGAGTGTAAGGTAGTTGGCGTTGGACAGAGGCAAGGTGTTGCACATGCTAAACATTGTTATACTCTGTAGACATGACAATACTATGGCTACCTTTGCCTTCATTCACTTTGTAGTTGCATGCCAGCCCTTCAGTAATTTCATGTTTTTTAACAACACTCGTTAAAATCTGGAATGTTGTTCATGTGCATTTGTAAAGTAATTCAGCAAATCAGACCCCCAAAATATGAAATGACTGGTTTTAGACCAAGTAATCACTAACCAGCTGTGAAAGATAAAAAGGGAAGATATTGTTTCCAAAGTTACCCCATACATTTCCATGAGTAGAATAGTTTTCAGCCTTACGTACTTGTATAAAAGTAAGTCAAGGAACAAGTGCAAAGGCTAGATAAGCTATCTGTATGGACTCCTGCTTAATCACAGTCATATGTACAGTTTGTAATAAAGTCCATTTTTGGGGGTAGGCTTAGGTTCCTTGTAGAACGTTAATTCCACAACTAACTTGGCAAAATGTGACAGAATATAAAAAAAAAAACTGTTCTTGTACTTTATTAGGACTACAATTTTATCCAAGGCAACCTAATAGATAAGAGTACATTAGAATTATGGTTGGTCTTTAAATTAAAAATAAAAAAAAACCGAAACACAGATTAAGTGACTTGCTCTGGATCAGTCTGGGAGGAAAGACCTCACAAGAGAAACCCTACCCAATCCTAAAATGAAGCAAGCAAAGAAGCAGCATGTTAAATTTAAATGATAGGATTCAATATTTGTTATAAGTTGCAGGAGTTCAATGGCATGCATTCGTTGGGGTTTGAAGGCCCCGGGCATCCATATATATGGGGTATTCAATCCAAAGATAGAGTGTTTAATTCTTATTTAATATGCCGATCATTTTCATATGCCTTCTTTACCATTCGCTTTGACAGCACCTCACCTTAGGTGCTATACCATTATTTAGGGAACAAACAGTTCCCTAAAAAGTGGTTGGCACACAGTTTTGTGCTGCTGCCTTACATTTCCAGAAGTGAATTCCTTGCCTAACTACTGAGTGTAGAATTTTTCTGCTCTTCACATGGACTTTCTTGATAAACTCCAGTTTTATCTCACCTATATCTGCATAATTTAGAACTCATTCTAATAAGTGTGTTATCATTATCCATCCAGGGTTGTCCTAAAACCATCAGCACCTGGATAGGCCCCAAGTCTCAATTACAGTGGATGCCCAGAGTGCCTGGAGGGCGTGTTCTAGCCTCAAACCAATCCAATCCATCCTTTCTCTGAATCTCCCCTTTTATGGCCCCACCCCATGCAGGGTAGTTGAAACTCCAAGATCCAGGCAGGAGACTTCAGTCTGTGCCCAGACAGGGTTTGGTTTGGTACACAAGCTATTTACTTGTGTAGTAATGTCTTTTTCATAACAGCATCATTTTGCACTTGTTATACATATACAAAGTTGGCATGGTACATACTGTATTTCCATGTTATTATTTTACATTGTTTTGGCTTGATGTAACATTATTTCTTGGAATGCCCACAACACAACAGCCAATTGGTAAAGAAATGACATCTTCAAAGTGAAACGATGACAATATGATGGTTTGCTCTGATGATTTATTCTTTCAAACATGAAAAGAGACACCACGTTTCAAGTAATCCACTGAAATGTCGTCTAACAATCAGAAAGTGTTGTTCTCCAGTGACATTTTTTGACGTTGAAGGAGGATAACCTTCATGATTTTTAGTAAATCGGCTGCGTTAAGCTTATGATGTGCATTTTTAAACATACTCTGTTACTCCATCAACATTTAAATCGATAGCCGACAGTAATACAGTACACGACTAGTCTACTGTAAATTTCACCCTGTCAACGTTATTTGCCAGCTTTAATCAAGTCAACCAAAATAAAGCAATTTACGGTAGGTTAAAAACCAACACATTTTTTTATTTTCATATATTGTATCTATTCTTTGCATTACATATTTTAAACAGTACGGTATTTAAAGCTTTATAATTAAATCACAATTAACATATTACCACGTATAAACGCTACGTGTTAAAACATTCCTTCTTTAACACCACACATGACGTAGGGCAATGTAGTTCCTTTACGATACGAGCAGAATCGCTCTAAACGCGCCAATTTGTTCCAGAAAACTACAATACCCAGAAGCCACCACAAATGTCGGTCGGAAAAACCGGTCTGAACTAGAGGCCCCCTTACCTTGTCTATTATTCCGCTTCTTGGACCGTGGCATTTTAGTTATTAAATTAAAATAACTTAACACGTTAATCAAAAATCAGCCAATGGACGACCAGTTTTTACTGTAGCGTTTCTCCAAACACAAATCTTCAAACGGTACTCTAGACAGACTAAAATAAAAAGCAATCCCAGTGAAAATCTGCAAACGAAAACGACACATTTTCCCTCAAAAACCAGGGCTGAGCCAAATAGGACGGGCGCTGCTCTTTTATACTGCAGACGCGCGTAGCGTAAGAAGGGAGGCGTTTTGACGCACAGCGTGTGTCTATGTGGAGTTGGAAAACCTAATCAGCTTAGGAGGCTCGTGCGGGTTACAGACAGATATGTCTGACTGCTTCTGGTAAAGAGATAATGCGATAAATGGAAAAGAAATGTACATGTTGATTAGGTTATGCGTGTAAAAGCCGTGCAAAATGCCTTAGTCATTTTGTAATTTTCCTCGCACATAATCTAGGGCAGCTAAAATTTTGTACTATATTATGACAAATACGTAATGCATTTTATAAACTGAGTTCCTCTGGCATGTTCATTCTGTTTCATCCACGAAAGTAATAGCAAATAACCCAAAAAAGGTGTAGTGCAATAATGTGACTTGGCCTTCCAAATTGGTAGGGTTTGTTTTCCTCTGCTCGGGTGGACAATAATCTTGAATGATTGAACCCGTTATTTTTCCTTCAAAATCACATCTGTTCTGCATAAAATGCTTATAGTTATTACTGTTTTTCATCTTTTACATTTTTTGTGTGAAAGACTGGTGTGAATAGATTACTGAGTTAATGAAAATACAGATGTTATATTGTTTGCTGCTAATTAGATCAGATCCCTTAGGAGTACAAGGCTTGAACTATTAGGTGTTTATAAACATTTACATTTATTTCCTTAGCAGATACTTCAGTCCAAAGCAGCTTACAAAAGAGGACAACGTAATCGAGTAAACATCGGTCTGGGCGCAATGTTTGGGAACAAGTGTTGCAGGACAAGGGTTCAAAATTGATTATCACAAATGAAGAGCTCAGAACAAAATTCAAGCACATTACAATTCATAGGGTCACAAAACCTAACAGCACTGTTAGATGGAAAATCACCAAAGAAGAGAGTATTTAAACCCTTCTTAAACACATTCAAGGAGTCAGACTTTCGAATGGAGGTGGGAAGTTCGTTCCACCAGCTAGGAGCTACTCAGGCTCAGTGGGAGCTGGGAGGTCTTTTGGCCTTGGAACCCCTAAAGCTTTTGTTTTTTTTTTTCTTCAGATTATGTGGTGTTTTTAAAAATGTTTTCTGTCCTCTCAGCCATCTGACCTTATCATTGTAATAATTTTTAAAGACTTAATAAGATATTATATATACGGGCGCAAATTGAACTTCAGACCCTGAGGTTTTGGGTTCAAATCCCGCTACTGACAATGTGTAACCCTGAGTTAGTCACTTGACCCTGTTGTGCTCCAATTGGAAAACCAAAAGAAATGTAATCAATTGTATCATAAATGTTGTAAGTCGCCTTGGATAAAGGTGTTAGCCAAATAAGTAAATGTAAATGTAATTATATATCTATTTTATGTAAGCCTGTATTGATTGATTTTTATGTTATTTATTTATTATTATTCTTACCTAATTTAATTTTTCTTTTTTTTGTAGCTATATTTTGACATCTTGTAAAGCACTTTGAGCTACATCATGTGTATGAAAATGTGCAATAGAAATAAATGTTGTCACACATGAAAGGAGTGTGGATTGAGATCTGATGCCACATAAAAGGACTCCATTCATTAGCAGATCTCAGTGGTCAAGAAGGAGCATAAGACATCACAAGTGCCATATAAGTAGGTGATGACCCGTTGACTTCTCTTTAGTCAAGCATGAATAATCTGAACTTAATACATACTAAGGGGCTTCGCTCGCCAACCCCTGTGTTTGGTTAACCGGATATACAATTTTAAATTTTTTTTCTTTGGAATTGTTTCAATTTCATTATTTGCACTTTTACTTTAAAGCTTCATTAAAAGCAATATTTTTTGGAGACACATTGTGACAACACAATGTATAACTGCCCGTGAGTGAATATTGTTTCTGTAATAAATAATCCGAGTTTTTCTGATGTTTGTCCCTGTGATTTATTGATTGTCATAGCAAAAGCTATTCTCACGGTAAACTGTAAACATTTTAATACGAATGGCATATCACGATCTCCTTTGGTGTCTAATGTTATTCGCGGAATATATACATTACCTTTCTTTTTGCCTGTTAAAATTTGCATCGCTTCTCCGTGATCATCGTTATACACCCGACCGAATTGTGTATTCTTTGAAATTTATATTGTCGTTGCTTAAACTGTTCTGGGACCACAGATTCCTATGGCGTATGATCCATTATTGTATAAAGCCACGTTTTGTGCATTGAATGATGCGAATGCGAAAAGACTTTGTTGTCTACTCTTTGCCTTTTATTTCTGACCTCAATTTGTCCTGCTATTTTTTCAATTACACCTGGTTCTGATGATTAATCACTTTTGTTTGCGGTAATGCAATCTTTTCTATCTTTTCTTTGATACTGTAGCGACTGACATGATAAAGTGTCACAAAATTTTTACTTGAACAATCGCCGACTTCCTAACCCCAAACACAACTTTCTAGCAACCTCTCCAGCGCCCCCCCCCTTACCGCATCAATCAATACCCCGCTATCAGTCTTCCGTGCTGTACTCTCCCTCCCTCAATCGGACCTACAGTCACTTAAAACCAAAAAGCCCACAACCTGGCTGGGATGCTACAATACTTTCGAATTTTACTGCTTTCATATTCTGTACCTTTCTCTGCATGTGTATCGCACCATCGTTTGTTTGAGTCTTTCGAATTCCACTGCTTTCATAATCTCTTATCTGCCTTTTTTTCTCTCCAACGCCTTTGGGTCTCTATTCTCCGTATTGTCCTTATACGCTTTATATGTGCTGAGAGCACATGATCTGTGTGTACTACGTGCTTTTACACGGCTGAGTGTTTTTAGATGGGTGTGCTCTTATATACTGTAATATCTTTTGTAAGTAGGACGTGTCTTGCAAGAATCTCATGTTCCATGTCCCCGCGAAACAGCCCTGGGACAATCTCTTGGCACCAAGTCTCATGTTTACAGTCCCCGCGAGATGCACCATGGCAAGTCTCTTTTGTCTCACAGGTCTTTTAAATGTCTTCTGAGAACTTCTGAGAAGATCACGTATCATTGCCTTGCTTTTGCTTTCCAGGATTTTTTTTTTATAATAGAGAGATAATTATTGGGAGATAATTATGTGATTTGAAAAGAAGAGTGACACATAGAAGCCTCAGCTAGGTGATGTGCTGCTGGATTGTGAATCATCTGTATTGGCTTGGTGATACATGCTAGTATTCCAACTAACAGAGAGTTGCAGTAGTCCAGACCTAACAAGACCAAAGCCTTGAACTAGGAGCTGAGATGCATATTCTGTTAGATACAGTCTGATCTTGTGGATACTATATAGAGTGTATCTGTAATACAGAGAGTCCATTGCAGCATGGTCAGTGAAGGACAGCTAGTCGTCAGTCACCACCCCAAGGCTGTGAACAGACTTGGTGGGGGTTATGAATAATGAGCCAAGCTGAACAGAAATGTGGTGCTGAAAATTTGGACTAGGGACAAAATGAAGGTCTGTCTTTGCTGGAGATGACGTTCCTTCATCCAGACTGCAATATCAGTGAGACATGCAGAGACTGTAACTGATAACATATGGCCCTCTGGAGGAAACGACTAGTACAGCTGCATGTCATTGGCAGAGCACTGATAAAAGAAACCATGGGACTGGATGATAAGGCCTAGTGAGGAAGGGTAAAGAGAGAAGAAGAGAAGGCCAAGCAGCAATCATTGGGACACCCTCATGCTTGCCTGGTGCATCCTTGACATACAGATTTGCCCAGGTTTTAGTACTAAAACAACCTGAGGGCAGTTCCAGTGATGCCAAGGTCAGAGAGAGTGGCAAAGAAGATCTCATGGTTGAAAGTGGATCGAAGGCAGAGGTGAGATCTAGCAGAATAAGGACAGATGACATTTTGGTAGCTCTGGCCAGCTGTAATATGTTTTAAATTGTAGGTGAAGCTGTCTCAGTGGAATAGGCCCTCTTGAAGCCCGACCGATTAGGGTAAAGTAGTCTTGTTCTGTGGAAGTAAAGGGAGAGACTTGGTTAGAGGTGGCACATTCCAATGTTTTAGATATAATGGAGAGAACTGAAGCTGATCTGTAAATAATTTGCAGATTTTCAATTTTTTTTTAAATAATTTTTTTGAATAATTTTCAGATTTTTTTTTTTTCTTTTTCAGAGTGAACAAAAGGATTTTATTAACAGCAAATATCCTACAGCTGGAGCCTATTTACAGTTGCCAGTTATTCTAACATGTATACCTTTGGAATGTAGAAGGAAATTCTATGCAGACATATGGAGAACATGCAGAGAACGTTTGACTGATATATACTGTATATTCATTATATATATTATCAATTGTAATTAAATAGATCTATGGAAATCAGCAAGTGAACCCTTCATTCTACTTAAGCCACTCTTATTAGACAAAGACATTTTTAAACTTACATAGATAAAAATTGACAGCTAAAGACCAGTTGATAGATAGATAGATAGATAGATAGATAGATAGATAGATAGATAGATAGATAGATAGATAGATAGATAGATAGATAGATAGATAGATAGATAGATAGGGTGATCTATCTATCTATCTATCTATCTATCTATCTATCTATCTATCTATCTATCTATCTATCTGTCTACAGTATCAGCTGTGAAAGAGTTGGAAACTTAAGGTAAACAACTTATCACATGGTCAAATTTTCACCATATTTTAGGTGGAACTTGTTATAAAACAGCAATATATACAGTATATGAATACAGTATATATATGTATAAAATTGTGTGTTATATAATATAAAGAAAAATAACTTCAAAGCAGAACATAGTCCTTAGCTGGGATTGGCAAAACAATGTTACTCCTTTAATGTATACACTTGACATGGATGACTTTTAAGGGCCACAGAGCTCAGGGATGCAGAGATGATGGGGGATCTGATCTTTAGCCTCATGTCTCCATAGCCAAAGCAGATTCTCAACATTGAATGTGACCTCAGGAGGATGTGTTGGCTGAAGACTCATTAAAGTTAGGTGAAAAAGGTCTAGGTAAGAAAATAAACAGGGTTGGGAGGGTGTAAGGGAGAGAGAGCCTGGGTGGTGTTAAGCGAGTGAGCCACCCAACCTGAAAGGCAGAAGACATACTTGTGAATGAAGACCTAGAGGGGTCCGCAAGGTTTATTTACTTCTTACTCTTTTGTTCCCTCCTTGCATGTGACTTTGCTAGTGTTGTCCATAGCACATTAAACCCTCCTCCCTTTGAGATTTCTGGATTCTGTGATTTTGTCCATGATTTGTGGAGACAACTGGAGGACACTCTCCTGTTCAATTCTTTAATTAATCTGTTTTCTTGAAAGGCCCTGCACATTTTCACTACATTTTATCTGAGTTATAAATAATAAGCAGGTATTATTTTTGCACTTAGTTGCATGTTTGTTTTATAATTTTGGAAAATACCAGTCGAAAGATAAATTAGAGGAAGGATAATATGGAAATTCTGGACTTGTTTTTCTACCAATTTCATCTGACCTACAGTATGTTCAATATTTAAACAGATAACATTATCAGGCTCTAACTGCATAGCAGATGCCATATTCTCAACTGCAGTTTACTGTTGCTTGCTTGCAAGGTTTTCAATTTTAAATCTTCTAAAGCTATTAAAATATCAAGCTCTTTGGTTAATAATATGTAATATGATATTATTACCTGCTGACATGAGTTGGAAACCATCTTTAAATCCTAGATCAGTCACTCTCTGTTCAGAGTATGTATGGTCTCCCTTTGCCATCTTGGAAAGATACACAGTGTTGAGGTTAATTGGATGCTCGAAAATCTCTGGTGTCAATGAATGTGTCCTACAGTGGACTGACTTGGCAGCCCATCCAAAAATGCTTTTTGCCTTGCACCCGATTCTGATATGATAGGCTTCAGTTTCTGTGGCCCTGAATTAGTTCAATTTGTTTAAAAGCAGAAGGATGACTATAAAAGATAATAATCAAACAAAACCCAAAAGCTGTACTGACTGGTTTCTGATTTCTCACTATATCTTTGAGAGCAGAATCTTATAAGGTCTAATTTTCTTCAATTCTTGCCTATAAAGCCTGTTAATGATCCAACTATTTAAAACTTTTGTAGCATTTCTGTTTTCTTAGGTGTTAGGATAAATAGTTTAAATCTATTGCAGGTCAAATTAGTTTGCCTTCTTAAGGTTGATTTATGCTTGACATGTTTTTGTGGGTCGAGATTTTGTGCACATCCAAAATACTCTTACAGTACTACTAAGTGACTGACACGATATTGAACATAGAAAAACTTTGACGAGAGACTAGCGGCTGAAGTGGAAAGGTACATTCATGTCTGCTAATCCTTAGCAACAACCAAATTACAATTTAGTTCACAAAAATATGAAACCCATTTACATTACCAGTGCATCTGTTTAAACTGCAATAAAAACTAAAAAGGGAAAATGTAGGATACCTTCACAGTATTGCGTTAGTAAAGAGAATAATGAAAAAATAACCTTTACAGCTACAGCGTATCCAAAAGCTTGGAATCACCAAGAAAAATTCATTCATTTTTGATTGAACTGTATACTTTTTGTTTATCAATATACCATTAAATTGATTTAAAAATATAGCTAACAAAGTATTAAGGTTGGAAGTGGCTAGAAATGACTGATTTAAAATGTATTATTAACATATGTCTGCAAAGCTCCATTTTCAGCAGCCATTGCTCCACTGGTAAACTCTCTTATCCTTAATTAATCATGTTTAAATGCTAATTTGGTTACTAGAGAAACCTTTCTAATTGTGTTAGCAAAGCTAGAAACTGTTTTTCTGTTCAATAAAGCACATGAATTATCTTTACTTGGGTTAGAAGGTACTTGAATTCAGTTTTGGATTAAAAACATGGCCAAACGAAACCTCTTTCTCAAGAAACACATCAATCTACTGTTGCTTTGCATAATGAACAGATTCATTAACATCTACAGGTTTGTAACAGATTGACAGAAAACTGAAGATTGCATACAAAGGTATCCACTATTGCAGGGGTCCTCAATCACAGTCCTGGAGGGCCGCAGTGGCTACAGGTTTTCGTTCCAGACAGTTTCCTAATTAGAACTCAGTCCTTGCTGATAATGAAAGTTGGGATTTATGATTTGTTAGCACTTTCATTCATCAAAGAAAAATGTCAGTTAAATTGTAGATCAGAGGTCGTCAGTTGGGTTGATTTGTTTTCGATCATATGTATGTAAAAATTTATTTATTTGTATGGAATGATGTGTGATTTTAATTTTAATAAAATCAAAAAAAAAAAGAGGTCATCAATTACAGTCCTGGAGGTCCGCAATGGCTGCAGGTTTTCACTTCGAACTTCAAATTTCTTAATTAGAATCCATTTATTTACTACTAAAGTAATTGGGCTTAATTTAAGTTATCTTGCCTGTTACAATTCTAAACCTTTAATTGCTTATTTTAGTTTTTAGCAGCTGCATTTAAGTTTTTATTGTTGCCTGTTTTTTTTTAACCAGGCATTATTTCATAATGAAATGCAGATAAACCAGCAGCTCTCCAGCTAATATACTTCCTTTTAAACCTGTGTGTATGCACCATGAAGAATCAGTGTTAAAAAAATGTTTAGAAATAAATGAGAGGGGAATTGGAAGGAGCATCAAGTTTAAATCTGTTCTTGTCCACAAAACACATGGATAATGTTCTCGGAAAAGGAAACTCTGCAGTGCAATTAAAATTTCACTTAGATGAATGAAAGCACTAACAGCCAAATAGTTAAATCCCAAGTTTCATTGTCAGCAAGGACTGTCTTCTAATTAGGAAATTAGTTGGAAGGAAAACCTACAGCCTCTGTGGCCCCCCCCAGGACTGTGATTGAGGACCCCTGCACTATTGTCTTGAGAGAAGATAGCAAACTGGGTCTTACCAGGATGGAAGAAGAAGCAGAAGTCTAGATGCACAACTGTACAAGAGAATACGTACATCAGAGTCTGTAGTTTGAGAAATTAACATGTCCTCAGTTGTTTTTTTCTTTAAATACAAATCAAATACCAATGTAATCTGCAACAGTGAAAAGATGATGACCTTTGAGGTAGAGTTTCCAAATAAAAGCCACATCTGACACAATACACAAAAAGAAAAGGTTAAAATGGGCAAAAGAACATAGACATTGGTTGATAGATGACTGGACAAGAGCATTGTGGGTAACAATTTCTGGGTGATTTCAAACTTTTAAACGCAAGCATAGGTGCAGAAGTGATACTGTAAGAGTAAAATTTCTGCCATAACATAGCGATTCCTCTTCCTTGACCAGCACTTAGTATGTTACTTAGTATTTGTCCAATTTCTGTATTCTCAGAGGATAACGTTAACTGTTTCTGATTTTATATCCCACAGAAAGTACAGTTAGAAAGAGAGTGCTGTCTTTCTCCTTGTTTTTCATTGTCCAAATCTTTTATCCTTTTGTTACACCTTCAATGATCTTAAAGCTACAATTCTTTTCTGGTCTGTTTTCTTGTTGTAGGGTCCCAGAGTGACCATGTTCTTTTCTTTATTCTCTTTATTATGTAGATCTGACCAAAAAGCCCCCAAGACCCTACTATAGCCAGTACCAGAAACAGGCAGGAAAAAAAGTTATATTTATTAATCGTTTTTTACAAATAGTAAATTTTAATCTTTAAATATTATAACTGATGCCATAAACAAAAGTAAATAAAATGTTGTTTTGTTTTTGTTTATCCATGTAATCTAATAGTCCTAGATGTGTAGTTTCATGCTGCACATAAACTTGTAATTATATTTAATTTTCTCTGGTCAGCTCATCCCTAGTCTGCTCTCTTCATACCCAGCTCATTGTCTAACCTTATACAATGTCCTTCATTAGTAGTATATCTGAGTAACATTTTCCGGGCACATACATCTAAAACCCATCTCTCATCCTCCAAGGTTTCTTCCTTAGGGGAAAAGGAGTACTTAAAACAATGGCCCTAATATGTCTGCACAGAGTCCAGTTTCTCTTCTTATTGTTGTATGAGTATATTTCATTATTTATACTTTTTGGAGACCCATGCAGCCAAACTGGGGTTCTTATACCCAGGGAATGCAATTTTCACATTCGTTTTTCACCGTCTGTTTTACTTTGAAAATGAAGTATCGTTATTGTCTTGTTGTGACACCATTTTGGATTACCAGCGGGCACTGCTGTTTTGTAGCAGCAGCATCAGCTAGGCAGCTTTCCCAGAGTTCCATGGGAGGTTGCATTGCATATCATTAACAGCGTGACCTATAAGTTTTGGTGCATGCAATTCTAATTTATCTGGGTTTTGGATAAAAATAGTTTAGGTGCATTTTGCTGTGCTTTTCTGTTCTTGATTTTCTGACTTCCATTTGGTTCAATGGCTTCTGATTCTTGTTCTGTGTCACTGCCTTGGCAAAAGATCAGTTTGTCATTTTTTGGTAATGTTTCATCTCCCGATCCTGTAATTACATTTTTTTACTATTTCTTGTTAAGATAATACGCTCATCAATAGATAGATAGATAGATAGATAGATAGATAGATAGATAGATAGATAGATAGATAGATAGATAGATAGATAGATAGATAGATAGATACTTTATTAATCCCAAGGGGAAATTCACATACTCCAGCAGCAGCATACTGATAAAGAAAATATTAAATTAAAGAGTAATAACAATGCAGGTATACAGACAGACAATAACTTTGAATAATGTTAACGTTTACCCCCCCAGATGGAATTGAAGAGTCGCATAGTGTGGGGGAGGAACGATCTCCTCAGTCTGTCAGTGGAGCAGGAAAGTGACAGCAGTCTGTCGCTGAAGCTGCTCCTCTGTCTTGAGATGATACTGTTTAGTGGATGCAGCGGATTCTCCATGATTGACAGGAGCCTGCTCAGTGCCCGTCGCTCTGCCATGGAGGTCAAACTGTCCAGCTCCATGCCTACAATAGAGCCTGCCTTCCTCACCAGTTTGTCCAGGTGTGAGGCGTCCCTTTTGTTTATGCTGCCTCCCCAGCACACCACCGCATAGAAGAGGGCGCTCGCCACAACCGTCTGATAGAACATCTGTAGCATCTTATTGCAGATGTTGAAGGACGCAAGCCTTCTAAGGAAGTATAGTCGGCTCTGTCCTTTCTTACACAAAGCATCTATATTGGCAGTCCAGTCCAATTCACTCCCAGGTATTTATAGGTATTTATACCCTCTGCACACAGTCACCTCTGATGATCACGGGGTGGATGAGGGGCCTGGTCCTCCTAAAATCCACCACCAGCTCCTTGGTTTTGCTGGTGTTCAGTTTTAGGTGGTGTGGTGGACAGCCGGGTCCCATGCTTGGCAGGGACGCCCCTGCTGCATCTGTTCCGGGGGAGCAACCATGGGCAGCTCAATACCTCCCCCGGGACGCTTGGTGGCAGCCTCCCTAGTGGACAGTGATCCCCCAACCTGTCGCATGGCTCCATGGGAGATGGAGTCCTCCACAGCCTGGTTGGGGGCTCGGATGGCCGCTAGGGGGAGCTGCATGGAGTCAGCAGTCCGGCTGGAAGAATCTTTAGCCCCACCTGGAAGTGCAATTAGGTCCAGGTGGTCAAGCACCTGGAACGCTTCCGGGTGGGATATAAAAGGGCCAGCCACCACCACTCGGGAGCGAAAGTCGGGAGGAGGAGGACTAAGCCTGAGGAGGAGTGGTGGTAAACGAGAGAGTATTGTTGGTGTTTGTTGAGTGCTTAATGGACTGTGTATTGCCTGTGGGACACGGGGAAGACGTGCACCCACGGGTGAAGATAAATAAAACTTGTGTTTGTTTTATACGTGCCTCTGTGTCCATCTGTGTCGGGTCAGGCGCCTATATAGCACCTTGTTACAGTGGTTTGAGTTGCACCATTTAACAAAGTCCTTGATTAGGTCCCTATACTCCTTCTCCTACCCACTCCTGAAGCAGTCCACAATAGCAGTGTCGTCAGTGAACTTTTGCACGTGACAGGACTCTGAGTTGTATTGGAAGTCCGATGTATATAGGCTGAACAGGACCAGAGAAAGCACAGTCCCCTGCGGTGCTCCTGTGTTGCTGACCACAATGTCAGACTTGCAGTTCCCGAGACGCACATACTGAGAACTGTCTTTAAGATAGTCTATGATCCATGCTACCAGGTATGAATCTACCCCATTCTCTGCCAGCTTGTCCCTGTGGAGCAGAGGTTGGATGGTGTTGAAGGCGCTAGAGAAGTCCAGAAACATAATTCTTGCAGCACCACTGCCTCTGTCCAAGTGGAAGAGGGATCGGTGTAGAATGTAGATGATGGCATCCTCCGCTCCCACCTTCTCCAGGTATGCGAACTGCAGAGGGTCGAGGGCGTGACGGACCTGTGGCCTCAGGTGGTGAAGTAGCAGCTGCTCCATGGCCTTCATCACATGTGACGTCAGAGCGACAGGCCGGAAGTCATTCAGCTCACTAGGATGTAATACCTTTGGGACTGGGGTGATGCAAGATGTTTTCCAAAGCCTCGGGACTCTCCCCTGTTCCAGGCTCAGGTTGAAGATGCATTGTAGGGGACTGCCCAGCTCCAACGCACAGGCCTTCAGCAGTCGTGGTGATACTCCATCTGCTTTGCTGGCACAAAGTCTCCTCAGCTCTCTGCTTACCTGGGCTGCTGTAATTGTGGGTTGGGGTAAACTCTCTCCTATGCTGGTATCAGCAGAAGGATGGGTGGAGGATGCAGTACTCTGAGGTGAGAGTGAGAGTGGGTTAGGGTGCTGAAACCTGTTAAAAAAGTTGTTCATCTGGTTTGCTCTCTCCACATCTCTCTCGGTGGTGGCACCCCGCTTCGACCTGCAGCCAGTGATGATCTTCATCCCATCCCACACTTCCTTCATGCTGTTATTCTGCAACTTCTGCTCCAGCTTTCTCCTGTACTGCTCCTTCGCCGCCATGAGCTGGACTCGGAGTTCTTTCTGCATGCGCTTAAGCTCATGCTGATCACTACCTTTAAAAGCCCTTTTCTTCTGGTTCAAAAGGCCCTTGATGTCACTTGTAATCAATGGCTTGTTATTAGCATAGCAGCGTACAGTTCTTACTGGACCTACAATGTCCATACAGAAGTTGATGTAGTCAGTTGTGCAGTCAACAACCTCCTCAATGTTCTCACAATGTGACCCCTGCAGGATATCCCAGTCCGTAGTTCCAAAGCAGTCTCTCAGAGCCTGCTCTGCCTCAGGGGACCACTTCCTGAATGAGCATGTGGTTGTAGGTAGCTCCCTCAGTCTTGGTTTGTAGTGAGGCTGAAGCAGAACCAGGTTATGATCTGCTTTCCCAAGCACAGGCAGCGGGGTGGTGCTGTATGCGTCTTTAACGTTTGCATACAGTAGATCAATAGTCCTATTTCCCCTGGTGTTACAATCCTCATACTGGGAGAAGGCAGGTAATGTTTTGTCCAGCGTTACATGGTTGAAGTCTCCAGCGATTAGCACAAGCGCCTCAGGGTGCTGCGTTTGTAGTTTAGCAACTGCGGAATAGATGATGTCACCCACTATCTCCACGTCTGCCCGAGGAGGGATGTAAACAATAACAACAATGACGTGTCCAAACTCTCTGGGCAAGTAATAGGGACGCAGACTTATGGCCAACAGTTCGATGTCCCTGCAGCAAGTGTAGATTTTAACGTTTACATGTCCAGAGTTGCACCATCTTTTATTGACATAGAGTACAAGTCCCCCTTTCTGCTTTCCGCTGGTATTTGCGTCTCTGTCCGCTCTAACTGTGCTAAACCCGGGTAGCTCCACGTTAGCATCTGGGATGGTAGTTGTTAGCCACGTTTCACTAAAACACAACAAACTGCATTCTCTGTAGTTCCTGACATTTTTCACCAGCACAGCCAGTTCATCGATCTTATTTGGTAGTGAGTTCACATTTCCCAGGATCACAGAAGGCACTGAAGGTTTGTAGCGCCACTTTCTCACTAAATGCTTGGCTTTTATCTTAGAACCAGCTCTGCTGCCACGATACGACCTTCTTACCTCGTCAGGTAAATAGGGGACCACACCGGCGCGGTGCTTGAAGTTGACTACTTGAATAGATGAGTCGCGGTGTGTAAAAATCCATGTCCGTAGTGTCCAGGGAACAAGTCCACATAAAAGAAAGTGGTAGGAGGAGAGAAAAAGGTAGAAAAAGAAGTCATACACGGAGCTGCTGGAATAGCTGCCTCTCGCGCCTGAGTCATGTCTAATAATAATCACATTTCTAAAACTCTGGGAGGAGAAAATTATAATACCTTATCTCCAGGAAACCCCTTCTTATTTTAAGCAATCAATTAATTCTTAAATGACAATTTACAAACAATTATAAAAATATAAAATATTACAAGGTCTAAAAATGAAATCCTTTTTGTCTTTCTACAAGGGGATTATTGCTGAGATACAGAAATGTGTTTGTTCTGCCCCACATCTTTTTAGCTGTTAGTTGTTATTTGTTGAACTGTGCTCCCCCTTCATTTATTAACACACCAGTCAGTCACGTCCCACACTCACAGTGGTGTCATAAATGTCTATGAAACTCACATAAAGCATGTAGGTCCCATAATAAACATTTGAATACACTACACCCCATGTGTCTCACGTTGGCACCCCTTTATCTCTTGTTTCGGTCTCGTCTGAAGCATATCTTTAAGGTATATAAACCCCTGGGTCTGGTTAGTTGTGGTACACAGCAATCTGAACCATCCAACCGTGGAAATGACTCGCCTTGTAAGTGTCTTTTAAAGCTTTATTGTTTAATGTATAGTGTCTGCTATGTATTGCTTTGTAAATCATTCTTTATTGTCTTTGGTTGTACACCTGTATATACTGTACCTGTATGTTTCTTTTGTATATATTTCAGTTTACAATGAGGTACATCCAGTAAAAGCCTTCAAGAAAGCTCGCCCCTTGTCGTTTTTATGTGGATGTGCCGAGTTGTTTAAGCTCTCTGCTGCCATTACACGGACAGCGCGGAGTGAGGCAGAAAAGTGTTGCTTTTTCATGTGCTCACTCTATCTTGTGTTCCTCAAGTCTTCTTAAATAATGCAGAATTGAAAGGCACTCATGCCAAGCTGTAATCAACTCTATCTTCCACTCAGAGGTATAAGCTGCAAAAACTCTCTTTTCCTGCTGATCTTTTTCAGTCGAACTATAATCCGTTTCCTGGATATACATACTGTACATATGATGTTTTGAATGAAGCCATGTTTCATAAGCTTATCCATGAAGGTTTGCAAATGGAGTTTTTAGTTACTCTCCATGCTGATTACTTTTGGGGAGGTGTATAACTGGACAACTAATAAATGCTAAAGAAAAGCCATCTTATCTACTATGAAATGGGCAGTCAGATTATTTTCTGCATGACCTGTGACCTATAAATACTGAAACAAGAGGCTAATTCAGTATCTATCTATCTATCTATCTATCTATCTATCTATCTATCTATCTATCTATCTATCTATCTATCTATCTATCTATCTATCTATCTATCTAATTCAGCCAGACTGTAGGTGTTGGTGTTCAGTTTAAACAACAACTGTCATGTTTGCATACCTTTGTCTAAAATGTTTTTCCATGACAAAGAGAAAAGAGGTGAAAACCAACTCGGTCCTATAATAGCTCCTTGTCAAAAGCAACTTTTGATCTCAGAGTTCCAAAGTAGTGCATATCAGATTCTAAGAAAGAGGGAAGTGTGATGACAGGTAAAAAGTGTAAAGTAAAAAGAAAGCGAAGAAAGTGAACAAGCAAGATGACAGGACTGGAGGGTCTGAGGTGAACATAGACTGTCCCCTATTAGATATGGGTCTATCAGTGGAGATAGGTCCTTTAATTAGTTGGACATGCAAGTAAGAATTTCACTGTGCTCTGTACATGTGACAATGCTACTATTACTACTAGGTAGCAGGTAGATGCCTCCTTGTTTAATGTACTGTTGTGGTAATTCACCTTTACCTGTCCTTATTTTTTAAGTATAGTAAGAATGTTCTGTTTATCTATACAATGTTCTTCAGAAGTATCATTTAGGTTTTAGGGTATGGGCAGCGGCATGTATTTCAGAAGGTTATTTTAACATCTATAGTAAATATGTGGCTTATGAATTTTAATAACATGTACCAAGTAAATCCCACACAAAGGCTTAATTAACATTTTGAGAGAGTGATTCATATTTAAAGTATTAATATACTGTACCAACGTTAGTTTTAAATAGCAGCAGTAGGTCAAGAAATACTTTTAAAATTAAAGGCCAGTCAGTACTAGACATTATGAAAACCCCAAAACGAGTGTCACCACTATTTTCTGCATTTCGGAAAAGTCAAGATAAAATTACATCCTCCATTAATATTTATTAACACATTTAAATGTATGGCATGTCCACTAGTCGCCAACAGCAAAAGGTAGTTTAAAAAGATTCTTTTAAATGCTCTTAAATCCACACATTGGCCACTCAGAGACTTAATAAAGTTAAATCTTCTTAGTGGAATACAAAACAGAAAGGACTGCGCACCCTGCATACACAACTAAGGTAGGCTTTGTCATTGGTGGTTGCAGGCTGGCTAATTTCTTGAAGCTGCCAAGGACACTAACAAGAGAATAATGCTTTGTCATTAGGGTCTTACTGCTACTTCAAAGTACTGAATGTGTCCAAACTATGAATATTGTGCTACATGAAAAAAGAATGAGGGAAATAATCAACTGAGCAAGCAAGAAAGGATTGTTATAAATGTTATAATGGAAAACAGTAAAAGAATAAGTGTCACCAAAACTGTAGGTAAACATTTGGATTGATCCTTCAAGAAAGTATTTTGAAAATGAGTCATATTTAGGGTGGAGTGGTGGCTCTGAGGCTAAGGAGCTGTGCTGGTATCCCGAAGGTTGCCGGTTCGAATCCCCGTCACTGCCAAAAAGGCCACTGCTCTGCTGGGCCCTTGAGCAAGGCCCTTAACCTGTAATTGCTCCAGGGGCGCTGTACAATGGCTGACCCTGTGCTCTGACCCCAAGGGGTATGCGAAAACTACCAAATTCCTAATACAAGAAATTGTATAAGGCGAAATAAAGAACAAAAAAAAAAAAAAAAAAAAAAAAAAATTTCACTAGTTTTTAAATATATGACATCTTTGTAGAGCATATTAGTTTAAATATTCTATTAATACAGGAAGAGTATACTCATTACTGGGGTACAGTACTAATACCTTTGCCACGTAAGAAAGGCAATATAGCATACTGTGCAGAACCAGGGGCATTTTACAAAGTACACACAAAATATTGGTTAGTCAAAATGTTGTTGTTTTAATCATGGCTGTATATTGCCTACACTTTTAAAAGGCAACATGATGTATTGATACAATAAATCTAAACAGAGGGATAAAGAATTGGGGTCCCTAAGGAATCCCTGTTTAATATCCAAGTTGGGGTAAGAACCAAAAACAAAGAATGAAAGAAATTAGTATAATCATCCAATCTTGTTTTTTAAAGCTTGTGAGGGTCAGGAGCTCCATCCTTCCTGAAAGCTACTTCCAAAATGAATGCTGAATTTCAGTGGGGCGTCTGTTGAAATATGTTCCAGGTTGGAAGGGGCGGGGCTTGGTGTATGTGTATGGAAATGACCGTCAGCCATCGTCCTATGGCGTTCTGAACAAGAAAATGGATGTCTGGATAGTGCCTGTGTTACACCCTCAATCTTCCTCCCATGTTTCACTTGACCAGCACCCGTGACGCACCCCTAGAGGAAACTGATGTGGTCAGGAGGAGAACATGTAGAGTTCAGACAGAAGGTGAGCGAGCCAGAGTCCACAATTCTGGAGCTTTGAAGAAGGCTCAGTATAGAACCTCCCATTAGTTTGTTATTTTATTATTTTCATTTCAAATTTAAATTTTAAAATCGATGAATATAGCTAACCTGCAACAGTCGAAATATGCCCCCCACCTCTACTGTATATACTGTATATATTGCATAATGTTTCGCTATTTATGTACATCATTATGTTTTTTGTGTTTCTGTGCACTTCTTGTTTGCTATATTTGTAATTATTGGATAGTACACTGGCCTCATAAATGGAAGTGTGTTAAAAAATTAGTTAAATTGAATTTAAAAGAAAATGGCATAGTGTTGTGGTAACAATGACATTTCTGATTTGCAATATTGACAAGACATTGCATTGGGTTTAAGAGATGATATGCTAATTAAATGGACCGCTTTGTTGAGGTGGGCATTAGTAATAGTTTGATATTAACAATGAGATGTGTTGCTTTTTGTAAATAGTACTCTTTAAGTTCAATCCTTTGGACACCATTTACATAACATTGTATGCATAGCAGACATTGATTTGTACAGTTAAATGTACTTTTCACATGACTTTATTATTTCATTCAAATTTTTTGCTGAATGAAAAAAGTGACTTCATAAAGTGAACAAATTACATAACATAACATAAAAACTTATAGACCATCAAAACACGACTGGCAAGGTTTGGTGGGCTGCATGGCCAGTTCTCTTCTAGATTTCTCTGATGTTATAATAACATAGCACTCTAAGACCCACTTAATCCAGTTCTAGGCTGCAGAGGGGTGGCACATATGTCGCCAGCATCAGGACAGGGTGGGAAACACCCCTACATAATGAGGTTGCTCCATCTGAAGGCCCACTCAGAGCCAATTTAGAATTGCCAATTAATCTGTGGGTGGCACAGTGGCGCAGTGGTAGTGCTGCTGCCTCGCAGTTAGGAGACCTGGGTCTGCGTGGGTTTCCTCCGGGTGCTCCAGTTTCCTCCCACAGTTCAAAGACATGCAGGTTAGGTGCAATGGTGATCCTAAATTGTCCCTAGTGTGTACTTGGTGTGTGGGTGTGTGTGTGTGTGTGTGTGCCCTTCGGTGGGCTGGTGCCCTGTCCAGGGATTTGTTCCTGCCTTGCACCCTGTGCTGGCTGGGATTGGCTCCAGCAGACCCACGTGACCCTGTGTTAGGATATAGCGGATTGGATGATGGATGGATGAATGAATTAACCTGTCATTGACATATTGGTATAACACCAGAATACAGCTCTAGGGGGCGTGCCAGCCACCCAATCCGACACAGACAGACGCTAGAGGCACACTGATAAAAACAAAGACATTTTTTATTTTCTTTGCCATGTGGGAAACGATTTCTTTGTTTCCCACAGGCCCAACACAGTCCCACAAGCACAAAAGCACAATACTTATAAATCTTTTCTTCTCTCTCTTTATTCCTCCACTCCTCCTCGGCAAGCTTTATCTACCGTCCAACTGACTCTAGCTCCCCGAGTACTATCCGCTGGTCCCTTACATAAGGCACCCGGACGTGTTTCAGGTACTTGTTGCTCTACTTCTGGCAGCACTTCTGGGTGTGGCAGAAGAACTGCCCACACAGGTTCAGGAACAGCTGCAGCGCCCCCTGGATCCTGGCGGTGTCCCCCGGATCCCAACAGGGCTGTATCGGACTCCATCTCCCATGAAGCCCTGCAGGAGTCCAAGGTATGGCTGCCATCTAGTGTTTCCGGGGAGGTTCTGTTCTGTCCACACTGGCTCCTCCAGTCCTCCACAGCACAGGTGTCCCAGCCGGGCAAGTGCCCTGGCCATCCATGACAACACAAACTTGTAAAAAAAATTTACACAGACGTGGATAAAAATGTACAAACTCGATAAAAACAATTAAAATAACTGGAATTCAAACTCCAGATGCAGCACTATTCTTGTGCCTCCCTAAAAATGAGAAAATGTTAATTAATTTATACTATCATGAGACCATCATGAAAAAGAGGTGTTAAGTCTGCTGGCACAGTGGTTAGCACTGCTGCCTCACAGCTCCAGATTCATGGGTTTAAAACCTGTGAAGTTTAAACACCCTCTCTTTTCTCCATGCTCTTCTGTTTTCTTCTGACAGCTCAATGTGTGTGACAGATTAATTGACAACTCTAAATAAACTTGGTATAAGTGAGTGGGAGACGTGTCCACTGTGATTGACTGGTGCCGCATCCACAACTGAGCCCTTGTCTTGTGTCAGATGCTGCCTGGATAGACTCAAGCTCCTCCATGATGCTGAACTGGCTTTAAGGAGTTAGATAGATGGATGGATGGATGGATCCCCAAAGTCCTATAATGGTAGGAAGCAGGTTGAAAACTGTTTATATGAGTTATTTGAGTTGGTAGAGTGCATTATCAGATTGTATTGATTTTTACTGCTCTTTATTTTGTGTGTGCCTCCTAGCTTGTGGAACAAGCTGCCCACCTCTGTTTGAAATTTGGAGTACCACAATGTGCTTAAGGAGTGTTTGAAGATTCGTATGTTTGATGAATTTCTGTCTAACTGACATTAGCCTACTAGATTTTGTAACCTAAGATTTGTTACTCATGTGCATTTTGTTCTGAGCTCTCCACTTGTTCTGATTTATTTTGTAAATTTGTTCTGTAACATTTGTTCCCAAACAGTCTGATGTTTACTTGTTCATGCTTCTCCCAGACTGATGTTTACTTGATCATGTTGGCCTCTTTTGTAAGTCACTTTGGATAAAAGCATCTGCTAAGCAAATAAATGCAAATGTAGTGAACTGTACATAATTTTGCCATATTGATAAAGGAATGCTTTGATCCTCAACTCCATAAGTTTACAGATTACCACTCAGAAATCTTAATGCTAGGCTGAGTAAAGTTTTAGACCATCATGACCACAGAAAAACAGGTTCAGAGTTAAAGTAAGTCAGCAGTAACATAAAATCCCACGCTACTTTAGAAAACTCAGCATACAACAGCCTAACCTGACAACACTGGGCACAAGGCAGAAAACATTGCCTGGATGGGGTGTCAGTTTACCACATGGCCCACTTACAACATTGTACATACACATCCACACAGGTCTAGTTTGGCGTCACCCATTAACCAATCTCACATGTCTATGGGATGCGGGAGGAAACCGGAGTGCTGCTTCTTATTAAGCTCAAAGGTAGCAGTTTCTGACTTGTGGATTTGTGTTAAATGCTTGATTACCACTAAACTTTCAAGAATTCATATTTGGCCTGGGCGGCACGGTGGCGCAGTGGGTAGCGCTGCTGCCTCGCAGTTGGGAGATCTGGGGACCTGAGTTCGCTTCCCGGGTCCTCCCTGCGTAGAGTTTGCATGTTCTCCCCGTGTCTGTGTGGGTTTCCTCCGGGCGCTCCGGTTTCCTCCCATAGTCCAAAGACATGCAGGTTAGGTGGATTTGTGATTCTAAATTGGCCCTAGTGTGTGCTTGGTGTGTTTGTGTGTGTCCTGCGGTGGGTTGGCACCCTGCCCGGGATTGGTTCCTGCCTTGTGCCCTGTGTTGGCTGGGATTGGCTCCAGCAGACCCCCGTGACCCTGTGTTCAGATTCAGCGGGTTGGAAAATGGATGGATGAATATTTGGCCTGTAAATGATGTGAAGTCAACAGCCCAAACCTCTAACACGAACACACCAGGGTGCATATAAAGGATGATTTATTTAACACTATTCCTTCTCCAGTACCACAAACTATCACTGAAACACATGTTTCTCTCTCTCCTTCTGATTCTTACCATCGCACTGCCCTCCTCCAGTTGAGTGTTGCCTTTCTTCCTCCCAGCTCCGACTCGTCTGGGTAAGGAAGTGCGGTCCCTTTTATTAAGGACCTGGGAGTACTTCCGGTGCCAGGACCACTGTCCGATAGAAGCACTTCTGGGTCATATGGAGGTCCATTACAGCAGGGAGCTTGTCTCCCTGCAGCACCCTCTTGTGATACCCATTAACCCCAGCAGGGCTGTTCTGCCGGACTACATTTCCCTAGTGACATCATCTCTTTCTAGTGGGCTGTCCGTCCATACTTTCTGGCCCTCTCTTCCGGGTCTAATCCCCTTCTCCTCCCCGTCCGGGATGTCTGTCTGCTTGCTAGGAGCCTCTCGTCCAGGTAAGGAACCATCCCCTCTTGTGGAAGGGATGCCCATCCAGCCCATGTGGCATTTACAGTGATAAAAATCTTTCATGTTCTTCTTTTTTCTTCTGTCAATGCCAGTTCTTAGAAAATGGAAAATTAAACTTGCTACTTCTGTGGTCTTACTAGGTGATTGCATATTGGTATTATTTGTGTACCAATTTTATCCATAAGATATTTTTTAATATAGGCAATGGAGTAAAAAACACCTGAAAGCAGGGAGAGCAGTGTTATTTGCCATAAGTAGGCGGTGTGGCTTAGGCGCTGGTAATGAGACAACAAACTCGCCAGTTCTCTTCCAGATCCCAAACATACTATGTGACCCTAAGTGACACACTTAGTGTGGCATGTACAACAAAGATAAACAATTAGCTCCATAATGGAGATGGGTTTCTGTATAAAAAGGCTCTATAAAAATATCAGGGTGAGACACAAATATACAAACACTTCAGAATGGTCTGCAAGCCTGCGTAAATGTGATCTCAAATTTGGCTCAATTCTCACCCTAACCTCTAATAAAACACAAAGAGGATCTCATCATATGAAACTCAAGAACCGAGTAAAAATAATGTCACACAAAAATGTAAACTTTAACTGAAAGCAAATTCCCAACATCCCCTCTGAGCGATGCTGAAAGATTCCGAAAGTCCTTTGAAGGGCGTTAAGTGAAAAGAGGATGCGGAGGACTGGTGATGCCACAGTTTGTCACCTTACAGATAAACACCAATATGCCTGCCAATTGCTCCCAGATCTCTTGTAGTCTTCGTGTAATTTAATTTGTAAGTAGCTAATGAATGACTTGAGAGAAGACAGGAGTCGTCATGCTTAGGAGAGTCTGGCAGCGAGCATTATGCCTTTCAGGTGAATAACTACTGAAATATATTAAGCCAAAAGAATTCATTTTATTAATAAAACTTTTCACAGTTGAGTGAGCAGCAAACAGCTAGAAATGCTGCATAAATGGCAAGAAAAGCAGCAGTAATGAAAATCATCTAGAGAACTCTAAATCTGAATGTGAATGCCAGCAATGTTTTTTTTCATTTGAAAAGATTATTTTTCATTGTGACTCTTTCACAGTTCCACTTTTTCCTCACTTTTCGACTAAAGAGTAGCCTTCGAACAGATAGAAGCTAATACATTTTTATTCTAATATCTCTCTTTGCAGGGTTGACTTTGTAAGAGCCGCCTCAAAAAATACATGCTAATGCTGGCAGGCACCATGCATATCGATTGTTGCTCTTTCAAGACACTAAAGAGAGATGAATACTGTATTATAACATTCTTAAACATGTTTAATCCACTTCAGGGTTGCAGGGGGCTTTGGTGCAAGACAGGACCCCAGTCAATCATAGGACTCACTCTTCCACACTCATACTCACACAAGGCCAATCTGAAACCTTCCAATTAACCTGGGAAGCAGCTCTTTCTTTACCAGATAGCACAATCTGCTCCTCAAGTTATCTAATGCTTGCATTTTTATGTAAGACTATTTAACATAATCCTCTTCCAGGCATTAATCAGAATGCTGCAAGTGTGTGGAGTCGGCATCAACAAGTGACCAATGCACGTCCTTGAGCAATAAATTGGCACGTGCAAGTCAAGACAACTGCATTAATTATTACAAGCTGCAGCCAAGGACGAAATATTAACAGTCTTTCAATGGCTGAAAACTCGACACTGACAGTATTATTCCTTCACACTGCTTCTCAGGTTGAATTCCCACTTGGGCATTTTAAATCGCCTACATATGTCAGCCTCTCCTTGATATGTGTATTGACTCTGGCCTGTTTGCATTACAAAAGACTTATCCATATCAACTTTCCATCCACCTGGCTGCTTCTGGAAAATAACATTCATTCTCAGTTCATAAACCATGCATACCTCCTGTACTTTCCAAATGCACTTAGTTCATTTCAAGGTGGCAAGATGGCTTATCTTGGTTCCTTCAGCTACAAGGATGGTATCAGCCCTGGATGGAGTACCATGCTGTGCGAGTGCAGCACCATACTTACATAAGCTAGACCAAGCTTATTGTGCTGCACAACTTTGGGATTTGTGAAAAAGGAAACTGAGAAAAACAGGGACATAAGAGAACATGCTCATGCCACAGAGACAAGGACAGTTTTCAAAAAAGTCTTTTTGGGAGGAATCAAATTTACATAAGGATGAATAAAATAACTTAAATTGGTCATTTATCTTTTGATGACTGTAGAAGAAGAATGTTCTCCTCAGCACCATGTATTTTGTGTGTTTAGTAAATTAGAATTTTTATAACAACTAATTTATAACTTGCCAGTGAGAGACGCTTGGCTTATGAACTAACAAAAATATGATATTCCAGGGTTCAGGAGAAATAGTGTCCACATGAATAAAATCTAAGCTGTTTCTTGTTTTTTCCTTTCAGAGTGAATGTCTCAGGGACAAGGTCACAAGGCTGCAGAAAGTACATGTAGTTTATGCAAAGGCGTCTCTCCTGTGCTTAGCTTCCAAAACACAGATAATGCTTAGCTCAACAGACATATTGTTTAACTCTATTTAGATGATAAGGATGTTTTTCTGTCTTATTACTCATGAGATGCTGAAGTATAAAAAACCCCTCCTGGCTTTTGATCAGGGTTCAAATTGAGTTTTTGCGGCAATAAGTTATGCTCTTTGAATCTCTACTTACTGTGACTCCGAATGAATAATAAAGAGAACTGAAGAAATATTATCTGCCTGCTTTCAGTGTGCCTTTTTCGTCCACATGACCTACAGACACACTGCTAGAGTGAGTGTGAATCTGGCTAATCATGTAGAAGGACACAGACTGCTATAAGTAAGGAGCACTCATGACAATAAGTTGGTGGAGAACATGGGATTCAAGGAAACAGTGGTGGGTTTTTAATAGAGAAGGCTCAGTCTGCCAGATGATAAGAGCTCAAACTCTGTCTGCAACATCAACCTTTTCCTACAAAGTTCTGATTTTGGAGACAGTGCATATCCCTGATGCAAGTCTAAGAAAATGTCTGTAATATCAGCAAGACTTTGCCCACACCTCTTTTTAGGTGGGAAATGTAACACATAATCTTGCCTTTTATTTCCCCCAAATAGTAGAAGGGGTAGATCTTGTGTTCAAAAATAATTATATCTGAGTAGAAACAAACTGCACAAAATCAGAAATGGAAAAAGATATTTAAACTAGGGGGCTTATCCCCTGCTAGGTTCACTTGCCAACCCCCCAGGCTTGCGCTATGCGCCAGCTACTTCACATCTCTCGTGTTGTGAAGAGGGGGGCTGAACGCACCCCAAGGGGACGTGGTCGCTCCTCCGAAACCCCCTCTTAAACTGTGATACAATGGGAAACAAATACAGTTTTTTTTACCTCCTCCTTGCTCGATCAGCTGCTGGCTTGCTGCTGCCGTGCCACATGATCTGCATCTCACACAGCGCTTCAAACATTTAAAAGCCTATACAGAAGCTGTCTTTGCATCTATTCTTTCTACTACTTTGTGTTTTATTACCGGTCCCGGGTGTGGTTAAATCTGTTGGCACAAAGTCTCGTCTCGTGGGGCGTGAGTTCTTGATATTTTAGTTTATACTTTAAAAAAGGAATAAGAATCTGAAAATCTAACAACATCACATTAAAGTTCGATAAACTCTGAAAAGAATGATACCAAACATATATACAGTATGTAGGTTGAGAAAGCAGAAAAAACATTATTAACTGTAATGATTATAAGTATCCATCCATCCATCCATGATCCAACCTGCTATATTCTCACTACAGGGTTGCAGGGGTCTTCTGGAGCCAGTCCCAGCCGGCACAGGGTGCAGGGCGGGAGGCAGACTCCGGGGCAGGGCGCTAGCCCACCGCAGATGATTATAAGTATTTAATTCAAAAATACCAATGACCGTATTTTGTATCAATCATGCGGAAGAGAGCTATATGATTTATAACTTCTATATGAATTTGTTCTTCATTTAGGTAGAAAAAAATTAAGCTTGTGCACAGAATTATATGATTAATTTACATTCTTTTATGAGAAAATGCTGACCTCTTGATACTAACAGAACACCCAGTGATATTATAAATCAATGTGATCGTTTCTTTACTCTTGTTTAATATTATAAGAAAACATGTCACTTATGAATTAATAAATAAGGATTATTAATCTAACCAAACAAATATAATCTAATGAAGATATTAAAACTAGAAGAATGTATTCCCTTTATAACTAATGTAATTAGCTATAGGAAACTGCTAAAAATTGGTCTTGTGTGTGTATAATGAGAAGGGCAAATTCCTTAGGAACGCAAGTGCCTGGTAGTGCTTTGTTTTTGGTATACAGTACTCCTGTATGTCATAAATTAAGATGTAACCCTAATCTATGTATGACCTCGAAATTAACTGTTACGTTTTTTTCTGTTCTATCTTTGGCTAATGAACAAGCTAGGTGATAAAAGAGAGAACATATTTTCTTTTAGGGCAGACTGCCTGGACAAAAATCAGTTGGTCTGAGCTACGGCAGTCCCGCAATCTCCCTAACTCACCAAGAATAAATATTAAAGAAATTGCTTTTTATTTTAAATTGGTGTTTATCCCGTTGTTTTTTCGACTTCAGCATTCACAAGGTTTTAAAATAAGAATGATTTAAAGCATGACAAAAAACGTGACATAAAAACTTCACATAAAATCGTTACAGTTTTAGGTTTAGGATTTTATATATAGA
Source organism: Erpetoichthys calabaricus (assembly GCF_900747795.2). Lineage (NCBI taxonomy): Eukaryota > Metazoa > Chordata > Cladistia > Polypteriformes > Polypteridae > Erpetoichthys > Erpetoichthys calabaricus. The sequence continues at coordinate 208,606,886 of NC_041394.2, read as the reverse complement.
GAGTAGATTACAATTTCTGCCAACAGAGGGTACATTAGGAAACCACAAATCTGAGATAAGGGGGGCACAATTTGAAATTCCACTACTGCTGTAACTGCCAATACATACAGAAGTGTATTGTGGTGAAACAGAGTCCTTTTTATTTTAGGGTGAAAAATAGTGCTTTGTACAGTTTGTTAAGACTTGTAATATTTAATTAGTTTCATGTGTAAACATAAGCTATAGGATTGTTTGGATAAGATGCCGCCTTTAAACGAATAGAATACAGATGTGGAGCTGTGATGCCCCAGATGAATGCAGCGTCGGAATTACCCATTTCTTGGGAAATCAATAGTCATAAATCGAAGACAGACTGTGATGAGGGGTCCGTGGTTTTGGGGGAGTTTTTAAATAAAATAATCATGCTCTGTGAGGTGCAGGCTGTAAACGGGCGCAAATGTGCATCGCTTCGGGGGCATTTTGGGGTGCCTGGCTGATGGTGAAGGCACGTGCGAATGCATGTGTCAGTTAGGTGCCTCATTAGCACCTTGGAGGGAGCAGCAGCGTCTCACACCCACGATCAATTAGGAGTGGCAGTATAAAAGGAGTCTGAAGGCGACAGGAGAGAAAGAAAAATGAGTCTGGGACCGACCTGAATGAATGAATGAATGAATGAATGAATGAAGGGATGACAGAGGGTGCAGGCAGAAGAGGAGCTTCGAGGGAGCGCAGGGCAGATGATCGAGGGGGCTGAACATGGCCGTAGCTGGAGTGACCCGATCCTCATAACAGGCTCCCACATAAGTTTGGGGAGAGGCAGTGGAAGATGAGGGGAAGCGAGGTGACGTTTGGATGTGGGAGCCCTGCTGGGTGCCGGGGAGCAGCAGGGACATGAGCCTGGATGGAGGGGAGGCTGTGCCTGTTGGCGGGATGTCTCCTCCTGCTGAGAGATCCATAGCGGGTAAGCCAGGGAGACATCTATTTGTAGAAGGGGGCTGACACATCTTTGACTGTGCATTTTCACAAAGATTTTACCTGCCACGAATTTCAACTTCATTTTACCAGGATATGTTTGTGGATATTTTAAACTCATGTGAATTTCTCCAGTTTTAATGGATTATTTATTTGAGAAGATTTTACCTGCACTATTTATTTGGACACTTTGATTTGTTTTGATGGTTTTTAATAAAAGCATGTCTTCACTTTTCTTCCTACCCCTTGTCTGCAATGTATATGTCCTCATTTGCCTGTCATTTCGGTAACGTTATTGTGGTGGGTTCAAGAGGCACTGTGGCATTCCATTATATGGACTGGTGCAATGAGGACACAAAACAACAACGTTGGTGCAACAAAAAGTGTGTAGTGCATTTTATTAAAATAGGCAGTGTAATTAGTGTGGCCACCAGGGGGTACTCCAGCTCCCCCAACACAAACAGGCCTGGACACAGGTTATTATTGTCGGAAACCCTTCCTTCCCAAGCATTTCCTATGCCACAAGTACAATAACTCTTTGTCTTTCTCTCTGCCTCCTCCACTCCTCCCAATAAGCTTTGTCTCCTGACTCTGGCTCCCTGAGATAAAGTAGTCAGCTTCTTTAATATAAAACCCGGAAGTTCTTCTGGTGTCCTATAATCAGGGGGGCTGTCATCTAGCAGTCCGGGAGAGATAATGCCCCTGTGTAGGCTGTCTCCCCCTGTCCTTCCACAGCAAGGGCACCCTGGCCAGGTATGGCTCCTGGACATGCCTGGCATCAGCAATCCGAAGTGTACTGCAGTCAAAGTTAAAATTGGGTTCCTTTGCCTTCTGTATTCTCCTGCAGTCCTCAGTTCATCTCTCTTTGCTGTCTCCTCCGATCATGCAGCAGGTCTTCTCAGTGGGGCTGAGAAACCACTGAGTGCAGTCAACCATTATTTGACTTTGATCCCAGTCACCTCAGCTGGTCATCACTGGGAGGGCCAAAGCCCGACTCTATCATCCCACCATCATCCCAGTCATCAATAGGACAATCCACAAAGTCATCGGCCCCTCCTGTTCACACCTCTTGAGTGCCGTTCGTGCTCAGTCCTTCTGACTGCCTTTCATCCTGTCCATAACACTGGCTCACACTCCTAAAGAACTCTTTGTTGTCTCCCAAACTCTTTCTTGATTTTCTCCCAATCTCTGCTCTTTTTGTTTTCCCTTTTTCTGTTCTGCTTTACTCTGACTGTTTCTACTTTGTGGGTGCAGGTACTTTGACAAATGACCCATGGAGCATTAATGGGGAATGGCACAATATTGGGGACTGCACTTGTTCATTAACAAGCAATCTGTTAGTTTCTCCACTAAACACTCTGTGGCTGTACGGCTTCTTTGTGGCACACATCCACACCCACCAAGCATGAGTCGCACTGTTTTAATACCACACCACCTCAGACTCCTGCCTTGCTTCACTATAAGATCCTAAAGGAAAAATTGCTAAAGAAGTTAACATGGACAGGTGAAAAAAACTCTCTGAAGGCTGATTGGATGTATGCTACTGGTGAAAAGGCAGATCAGAAAGCTTTAAAATCAGACAGTATTAACCAGTGTCCATAGGTTAGTAAGAGGCCAAACTATAAATGTGTGAGGCCTTTTTAGTTAGTTATTGTATTTACTATGAGGTAAGAATCAAGTAACAAGGCTGTTGACAAATTACCAGTTGCCTGATTTCAGTTGATGTAGTTTTTAGGCTGTTTACCAGCTCTTTTCCAAAAGGATTACCTGATCAAATGGTACTATCTAAAAGCACTTGATGACTCAGCATTTGATATGAGACAGATGAGATATGTGATGGACACAGTGTTTTGGAGACATGAGAGAGACCATGTTGGATATGTGAAAAAGAGTGTTTAAGATGAAAGGAAAAGCTTGACACCTACAAAATTAAGATAAAAAAGACTGCACAATGGTTTGAATATTAAAGGAACATCTTAACTGGATTAAGAGGAAAAAATCTTTCCATGTACACAGATATCTCTGATGGTTTAAGAAAGGGCAACAAGCTGTAACTTGTCAAGGTGGATCACCTGATATGAAGCTTGTTGTGCGGACTTTGATTTAAATCGTTCATGTTATATGTTTTCATCCATTTTAACTGCTAGCCTTTGATATGCCTGGTTTCCCTGCAAATAAACATAGGTTTGTATGACATACAGTTTGGGTATCATCCCACTAAAACCACCTTGTGCTTTAAGATACTGCCAATCGCCAAGGAATTAGGGGAAGTTCCTGTTTAACCCAGGTTCTGCAGGTAATGGGGAAACATCTTTGTTAGTTCTTACAGTGGTAGAAAACTGGGAGCAGACCATGAGCTACAGTCCCATGAGTGTGTATCCTACTATTGCAGAAGTTTCCATGGTTGAGTATTGCGGGGTGGTTAATCAGCAGGAGACAAAGAGTACAGCTAAGAAAAGAATGCTCCACTTGTGGTGAGATCATCAGTGAAGTACTTCAGGGGTCTGTCCTCGAATCATTAATTAATGACATTGATTTTGGTGTAGATAGCAGACTTGTGAAATTTGAAGACAACACTAAAATAGGAGGAATAGCAGATACCGTGGAGACAGCAAAAAGAATTCAAAAAAAGCTTCAGAATTGGGCAAACAACTGGAAAATGCAGTTTAATGTAAAAAATGCAAAGTGTTACATGTTAGCTAAAGGAACCTCAATTATAAATACAGGAAGCAACCTCTGGAAAAGATTTAGGGGTAGGGTGTTGACGCAATGTTTTCATCATGTAAGTAATTTGCAGAAGCAATTAAAACAGCAAATAAAATGTTAGGTTTTGTCATAAAAAGTGTTGAAGTTAATTATGCTCAAACTATATAATGTGCTAGCAAGACTGCATCTGGAGTATTGTATGCAGTTCTGGTCCCCACAATACACAAAAGACATAGCAGCTCTTGAAGCTGTGCAGAGGAGAGCAACCAAGCACTTCCCAGGACTTAAGGACATTTCATACTCTAGCAGACTCAGAGGAGACTACATGGGGACCTTGGCGAAGTACATTTAGGATTGAAGCCAGAAAGCACTGGTAGGCAGGAAGCATAAGATGACCACTTTCAGCACTTCACAAACACAGCTAAAGCCATTATATTTAATGTGGAGGCACATGGGATATAACACATCATGTTTAATAAAAGCTTTATGTAACCAACCACAGAGGACGCTAAACTAGGAAAAAGGGCAGATGATGTAGAATCCGCTAAACCTTTACAGAGGGACTTGGACAACATTTAGGCTTGGGCAGATTTATGGCAGAAGAAGTTTAATATTAGGTTTTTCAGGTAGTAAAAATGTTTGATCTTAATAGAAGGTTTGAATCTTGAATGTACACCTTATGAGAAGGACCTGGGAGTCATAATGGCCCCTTCACTATCTACATCCAGGTAGTGTAGAGATGTGATCAAGAAGGCTAATAGGATGTTAGGATCACAATGTGTAGAGTACAAAACAAGGGAAGTTATACTTATATTATATTAGTGAGACCTAATCTGGAGACTGTGTACAGTTTTGATCTCCATATTACAAAAAAAGACAGCAGCTCTTATTAAATTTGTCTTTATTATTGATTTTTGAACATTTTCCTGAATCCTATTTGAAACTCTTTATATCCCTCTATGGTTTTGTTTTTTGGGTCACAGAATTCATTCTTGTTGTTATTTTCCAACTAGAACAGAAGATGGTTGCAAATACTTTTAGTCTTTTCCTGATGCTATCCTATTTTTCATGCATGCCGCCATTTTTAGAAGCAGTTGCCACAAAGTGGCTACACAACCTGAACCAGAGATACATTGCACTGACGTTGATGTTGCAAAAAGAATAAATCAAAGATATTTCTCTCTGTGATCATGGCTAGTGTTTAGGTATTCATTTCAGTTTAAAGACTACTAGTTTCTTGCTATTGTCCTTGCTTTTTGTGCAACGTTTTGGGTTTGAAGAAAGTTAGGACAGACCATCTGTTAATGACTTATTTATGGCAACTATCTTCTACACCTCTTCTCCTGGCCTCCTCCATCATATGTTCGTGCCTTCTCTTGTGTTTGGCATAACAGCACTAGAGAAAGTCCAGAGAAGAGCAACTTTGCTGATTTTCTAGAAGTATGGGGTATGATGAAAGATTTGATCCTTTTCAGTGTCGGCAAACAGAGATTAAGAGGTGAAATGATTGAAATGTTTACAATTATGAAGGGAATTTGTACAGTAGATCCCACTTATTATTGTTAAATACATTCTGGAACAAGAGCATGGAGATGCAGCTGAAAACTTATTAAGGGCAAATTTCGTGCAAGTGTTAGAAAATTGTTCTTTATATTCAGACTATAGACATTTAAAATAAGTTACCAAGTGGTGTGCTGGACAGTAGCAGTTTGGAGACCTTCAAAACATATTATTTTGGTGAAATTAGGTCAATGGGGATGATGCGTTTTGTTGGGTGAATGACCTGTTTTCATCAGAATTGTTCTAATTTTCAGTATGATCTATCAATGGAAACCATATGTGCTGTGGTGTTGGTGGTGGTGGGTTGTTTAGCACTCTTGCCTTTCACCCAGAAAATCTGGGTTTAATTTCTTTCCATTACATTTACTCATTTCTTGAATCAAGCATTTCCCTGACTATTTTGTCATGGCCCCACGTGTCAAGTAATTCATTGAAATTTTGGAGTTATTTACACTAAAGGTAAAAATCAAAGAAGCTTTAAAATATTAAAAAAAAATAGTTATCTACTTCCATCCATCCATCCATCCATTGTCCAACCCGCTGAATCCGAACACAGGGTCACGGGGGTCTGCTGTAGCCAATCCCAGCCAACACAGGGCACAAGGCAGGGAACCAGTCCCGGGCAGGGCGCCAACCCACCACAGGACACACACACACCCATCCACACACCAAGCACACACTAGGGCCAATTTAGAATCGTCAATCCACCTAACCTGCATGTCTTTGGACAGTGGGAGGAAACCCACGCAGACACGGGGAGAACATGCAAACTCCAAAAAGGGAGGACCCGGGAAGCGAACCTGGATCTCCTAACTGTGAGTCAGCAGTGCTACCACTGCGCCACCGTGCCGCCCACTTATCTACTTAATGTGGCAATTCCTGTATAAAACTCAAATTGATAGTTCCTCTTCTTCTGGAATTGTATCCATAAAGAACGTGCAGTCACTTCCTCCAACCGTAATACAAAACTTGTAGTTGTGCTCAAACATCTTAAGCTTTCTTTATACAAAGTTACAATTATCGCAATATAAGGATTCTGAGTCATTACTAAGCAATAGATATTTCCAATCAGATCTGCACGCTGAGGTCTTAGACCTCTCTTTGCATGGGCCGCACTCTCCAAACAAGTATGGCCTCTCAACTGTAGCGTATTGAATCAGGCAGCCACACGAATCAAGGGTAAATCCATATGAGCGTACCCTTGAGTTATGGTGCTGAAATTGGCTTAATTTGTGTTCCCTTTGCTTCCTCTGTATAAGTTGGAATTTTTAACCTTGTGCCACATTTTCGATTCTGCCTTGCTTTTGTTAATTTTAAATAGTGGACCCCACTTATTTTCTGATCACTGTGTTGCCTTTAAACTTGCCTGCCATTTTTATTGATTTTTCAGCTCCTAGTCCTGATATTTGGCCATGGGGTCCATTAAGGCATTAGCCACTAAATTCAAATTTATGAATCCACATGTAGCCCACTGCTGGCATTCATTCGGTCCGCCATAGAAATGAAGATGAAATCCTGTTCTATTGCTTAATTTTATTTCAAAGTATTTACAATTATAAACTGATGTCTAGTATTAGAATAGAGCAGTGAAATTTCTCCTTAATATTTTTTGATTTTGGAATTGATATACAAGATGTTAAGCATTCTTTTTTATAAATTAAATATGAAATCTCTTAAGGCAATGGTGGTGCAATAATGCTTTAGCCTCACAACTCCAAGAACAAGGTTCAGATCCAGACTTGATCACCATTAGTGTAGAATCTGCATGTTCTCCTCTTGTCTGTGTGGGTATTTCTCTTCAATTTTTAGATTCCTTATAACATTCCAGAGATGAGTAGATTGGGCTTGTGATGCTAAACCGGCCCTGTGTGAGTGAGTGTGAGCAGGCCTAGTGCCCCATCAAGGACTTATTCTTGCCATTACCTATTGTAGCAGTAGAGCGTATTAGTGCTCCCTTGAACCCTCAGGTACCACTCCAAACACCAGGTAAAACTATAATTATTTATTTTATAATAATAATGTGCAGCAAGCACTCTACACTCCTCACTACACATATAAGTACACTACAATCAATAATCAATACAATAACTAATCTCTCAGACGCGTTGCCACCCTTCCTCCCAGCTCAGCTCAGCGTCTGGGCTCTCCCATAGTCCTTTTATACTCTCCGACCCGGAAGTGGCTCCAGCCCAGCAGTCCATGAGTCCTTATCATTTCCGGGTCAGATTAAAAGTCCTTTTCTTCAACCTGGACACACGTCATCCCTTCTGGTCATATGATGATGACGTGTTTCCGGGTTATAGGGCATGTATAAGTCCTTGAGCCTCCCTGCAGCGTCCTCTGGTGGGCCCCACAGTGTGTAACTGGGTTGGGAATAAAAACTCCACTGCCCATAATTCCCTGCTGGTCTTTTGGGCATTCCCATGCTACAGGGAGGGCTCCATTTAGCGGCCTGGGGGTGCTGGCCGGGATAAACAGCCGTCATCTCCCACACTATCTTTATGTTAAATGCTGGTACATTTTATATGCAACTATTGACTATTGAAGATCTGTGACTGTTAAATCCTTAAGAATATAAAGCTGTCTTTAACATTCTTGTTAGATTTTACTTTAAAAATTTTTTTGTTCAGAGTCTCACGCTTAACCAAATCTAGTATTGCTGATGTCAGCCTTAGCATCTCTTGTGATTCACTAGGCTGCATTCCAAGTCTATAAAGTACATGGAGACATGCTTTTTTGTTCTTTATGCTGTCAAAAGGGTTTTCTGTTGATAGATATACATGTTTGTGGATGAAGGTTCATGCTGAAATTACATTTAGAAATAAATATTATAAACTAATAATGAAAATTTACTTATCAGTATAAAACATATACTGTAAATATTTTATGTGGTGCTTTTGTATGGTAACAGCCTTCTAAAGAGTTACCACGCATAGCGCTATTACTCAAATATTTAACTATTTACAAAAAACTCAGTAATGATTTGCACGCACTGTACCTTTTTTGCAAGTGTTGCAAAGGTTCATTGCTTCCTAGAATTACAGAGGTTACCTGGAATAACCCTGCAGCAAGGCCAAGCTGGTGGGTAAATAAAACATGTCTGCGTGGCAATGCTGGTGACGTATCCTTAAACTCACAGGCGTTAAGCCCTGCAAAAGGAAAGGCTGTTTGAGATGTAGGGATGACTGAAAGAGGAAATGTTAACCAAAGCCAAAGTCATAACCAGAGATCTGTCTTACAACCGTCACTACCAAAATGCTAATCAAACGATCATTATAAGAAAACAAACGTAAAAAGTAACGGGGAATGCTAAAGCTCTTAGAACATACACACACGGGTTGTTTTTATTGGAGCTGTCTGCAAGATGAAATCATGATGTGTTTGATACTCCCGCATTGCTGACCTTTAAGTAATTACCAAAGACACGCTCTATAGCAGCCAACACCAACACATTGTAACGATTTGTGCTCAAAATGGCAGCAACCATAAAACAAAATGGCAACAAAAATAGCACAGTTATTTTTTGGATTAATAAATGAAATTGCTTTTATTTTTATTATTATTCTAAATAACTGATGCAGTACTTTAGAAATCCCAAAATGGGTAAACAAAAAAGAAGCTGAAACAATCACAAAGGAATTTGTTATAAGAGCATGTACAAGAGGAGATTAGGAGTGCTACATGCAAATTAAGAAGCATAATAATTCAGTTGTCATAATAGGTTGTATAACCGTTTTGTGGGCCAAGGAACAATATATAGGCATGTCTTCATGTTAGTATTAAAATAATTACACTTACGCCTACTGAGCACTTAGTTCCTCCCTCACCATTTAATGCAATGGTGCAGCAGGATGCCTCCAATGAATTCAAACGATTGCGATAACTCAAGCTTCTTCCCATTCAATGTCAAGGGCTTTGAAGTCTTCGCAGCAGGTTGCTTGTCAGGTCTTTAATGGCCGCCTTTGCTTTTTCTTAACCTTCTTGGGTTCCCAAATCATTGCAGTCCTGGGGTACTGGTTTCCTGGTAACCTGAGCATGTGGCTCATTAGACAAATTTAGTGGCTAGTAATGGTGTCATCCAGCATCGGCAGGCCATACAGCCACTGTACTTCATCTTTGGTGATATGGTCACGTTAGGAAATACCAAGTGTTGCCGTAAACACTTTTGATGGAACACATTGAGCCACTGGGTGATTTCTTTCTCAGTCACCAGGACTCTTTGGTATATGTTATGTTGGAAATCACAATACTGCTTTAGACTTGGATTCTTGTCTCATGATCAACTGACTTCATTGACCAAATCTGATGTAAACATTGAATACTGTTGCTCCTTGCCCAATGTGCTGTTACATGTCCTCATTGTCTCCTATGAAGGGTCTTTCCAGATAGGAAAATTTGGATAATTCCTTGTCATCCTTCTCATCCACTCAAATGTGGAGTTTTGTTGTTCTTAGTATTTATTGGAGCCCAATCTTCCCTTGTGTGAGCCGAGTCACTGCAGATTGGAAAGCCAGCTGTGTATCTGCAATTACTGTTATATCGTCCACTAAGTCCAGATCTTTCAGTTGAGTTTGTGCACACTACTGGATACCACCTACTGCCCCTCTGGTTGCCAGTCATATGGCAAATTCCACTGTCAATGAGAACAATAATCGTGATAAGATACACCCTTGTCTGATGCTGTTTTAGAAGGTACACTCTCCATAGAGACGCAACATGAAGACTTTCAGTACAAGTTGTGGAAGATGTTGACATTTTTCTGGGTGATGCCATAGTATCATAAAATTTGCCTTGGGGAGGAGTTATGCACTGAATTAAAAGCTTTCATGAAGTTGATGAAGTTCAGGAGTACTGTTTTCTGAAACTCAATGCATTGCTTGATGATATTTTGCAGCACAGAAATCTGTTTGCTGCACGACTGTCCAAGTCAGAATCTGGCCTGCTCTTCTTGGAGTAGCACATCAACTGCACCTTGAAGATGACATAGCAGTACAAGTCGGAGCATGTTTCCTGTAATAGAGAGCAGTGGGATACCTCAACATTTGTTACAGTATTTTGGCATAATGACTACAGTATGATACCTTTACGTCATTTACTGGAAATCATTGTCTCCTGCCAGAGTTTGTTGAATAACCCCACAAACACTTTGTCAAGACTGTTGCCTCAATGCTTAAGCATCTCTGCTGTCACTTGATCTAACGTTCTTTGAAACATCCCTGTTGGTGATTGCATCCCTGAGAGTTTCCCACTCTTTAATGTCTTTCAGCGATTCACACCTATTTTTCAATTTGATTGTCCTGTCCTTGAGCTTCTAAACATTGAGGGAACACATAATTTCTTCTCTTCTGCAACATCGCTTAAATCACAGTTGGAGACTGGTTCTTAGTAAATAATGATTTCACTCAATGTCTGCTCAGTGTTGCTCCCATATGTCTAGCAGTGTTGATCACGATTGTCTGCTGATGCATATGTAGTCAATCTCATTTTGGGTATGACCATTAGGTGAGTGCCACGTTTTCTTACATCATGTATTTCTTTTTGTGAAAAGTACGAATTCCCAATACATAGATTATTCACACCATACAGGAGAAGGAGATGTTTGCCATTATTGGTTGTTCATGTCATCGTTTAATGTAGTCCTAATATGTGTTCCACTTGAGGGTTGCTAATTTGTGCACTCATTTCCCCAATGAGTAGTACAAGTTCATGACAGGACATCTAGCAGTTTGTCATAGAACGCAACTTTCTTCAATTCATCCGTGCCTTCAGTTGGGGCATATACTTAGATGGTCATCGTCTTAAGGTGTCTTGATTGGAATCATGCAGAGAGAATTCGCTCTTTGATGGGTTTCAAACATTTGAGCATATTTACTGGCTCCATGCTCAAGACCAGGCCAACATCGTATGTATGGTGTTAGTTGTTTCCTGTATAAGGAATAACTGTTCCATCATTAGTCAATTTTCTGCTTTGCAACCATTGTAGTTCTCCAATATCCAGAATATGTATTGTAACAACTGCACCAATTTGCCACACTGGTTAAGTGTGCAAGCATTCCATGTTCCAGTCCATGTGAACGTTTTGGTACTCAAGACAGCCAGTCACATCTAGAGTTGGAGTTCGATGCCTGACAAGTTTTTATTTCCTGCTTCATCACAGTATGGTCTCTTCTTTTGTAAAGATCTTGCTGAATTCCTTGTTTTTCTACCCGCCATTTTTATAACAAATGGGTTTTTATTGAGCTGGGTTGCTAGCCTAGTGCCAACTCTCCTCCTTTAGCAGCCAGGTCTGGGATAGTCCATGGTTGAGTTGAACACTTACACTTACACTACAGTATTATAATTCAAGTTTTCACACCACTACATTGGCTTGCAGTTAAGTTGAGAGAAAATGATCTAACTTTTGACTTTTTAAACCAAAACTGGACATTTTAACATTTAACGAATGTTCATTTCATGAATATCTCTTTCTCCTAATATTTGTTTTTTTTTTCCCACGACATTGTGAATTTCCCATCGGGATTAATAAAGTATCTATCTATCTATCTATCTATCTATCTATCTATCTATCTATCTATCTATCTATCTATCTATCTATCTATCTATCTATCTATCTATCTATCTATCTATCTATCTATCTATCTATCTATCTATCAGCCTATAGAGTATTGCCTGATCAAGAATCTTGGGAATAAGTGTAATCAGACATAGTTCTATTAATAATTGTAGCCCCTTGTACTAATCATTCCAGTCCTCATTTATACCTTCTTATTTCAGACTTACTGTATGTGTTCATGTTTGATTCCTTTTAAAATGCCAGCAACTCAGAATCTTGCATAGGTTTGTCATTTTCAATCACCTAGCACTTCTTTTTTTTTTTATTCTGGTGTATATCTTTCATTGTGTAATTTGCTGCGTGTTTTAAAAAATTGTTCATTTTTTGTGTCATTTTTGGTGCCATTTTGTTTTCTTAGCAGTCTCCACAAGTTTGGACACTCGTCTAGGGGCATGTCCTCAGAAATCACAACCTGAGGGTAATCAACATGATGGATTAAAAGGTCAGCTGGAAGTTCATTTCCTACAAATAGAAGACTCTTTTCCAAATGTCCTCTTGCTGACTTCTGATTTTGTTTTGTTATTCTGAGTCTGACGTTTTTGCTAACAGATTTTTGACTATGAATTTTGTCTCTTGTTTAGGCTTATTGATCATGCCTTTTCGATTTACCAGTTTTGACCCTGTTTCTGTCCTTTGGTTCTTCTCCCATTCTGCTTTCAAAACTTTAATAGCTTGCTGACACAACACCTTTAAATACTTAAGCTGCTACTGTATATGCTACACTGTATGCTACCACCCTTGGTACTCCTTGAAAAACCTTATCTGGTATGTGCCATTGTAAGACTCAGGTTGCCCACAGCTAGCTTTACATCCTTGAACCCGAGACATCAATAGTAATAGGCCGAGGTTGGACTGGTCAATGATGACACATAGTAACAAGGGGTAAGTGCAAAACAGAGCTTTGTGTTTTATTCAAAACAGTGTCATAAATAAATAAAGTGTATTGCAGTATCAACAAATAAATAGTCCTAAATAAATAAAAAATAACAATAACCTGTGGAGGTTAGCATCAGCAAGTAAATCCAGTAAGGAGGTTTACAATGCAAGGTTAAAACAATCTGGATCAAACCCTTTAAAACAAACCAAGAACTTCAGTGCCTCCTTCTTATCCCATGTCCCTGCTGCTTACCCTTACTGTCTGCTCAGCAAGCAGAGATGCACACCGACAAGAGCAATCAACCTTTTTATCTGGCTCATGTTCCCACCCCAATCTCTCTGCGTTTAATGGAGACCCTGAGAGCCCTGCTCCCATCTCCTGTCGCTCTCCCTTGGTATCTGTAGGAAACTCTCAGAGCGGCCGATCGCTCCAGCTTCCTGACCCTACTCTGTGAACACTGTCTGTGAGGTATCACCTTGATTCTTTTCTTCCATTTGTTTAAACCTTCAGATTTTTCCCTTTTTTCATCTCCCCCTAACCTGCTCAGATAACTTTTATATTATTGTGGGTCTTGGTGCCCCAAATATGCCCCTTGGAGTATAAACAAACTGGCTTAACTGTACATGAATAAGTGGCCATCCAATTAAACACCCTGAGGATGCACAGCAACTCTGTTATGAGAGCGCCCACACATTCCAAGCCTGAGCACACACTTGTCTTTTTCAACTGTGCCACATTGCCACGGACCCCTAAATGTGCTTTACCACAGTCCTGTTAATCTCTTCCACAAGCTCTCTCACCTCCACTGTTTTTAGTCCCATATCATACTGACTCAATGCTTTTTTGTATCTCTGCCAGGCCTTTGACTATTGAACAATCTCCCTGCATATTCCAGAGATACTACACAATAAAGTATATGGACAGTTCCATTATTTTGGTTTAAATAATTATATTCAATAATTACAGTATGTCAGCATCCATATTCCAAACTCTTTAAAAAATTATGAGGTGTCACGCACGAGAGCATGGGAAGCAGCTTAAGGGCCCAACGTGCAGCACGACAAACCATGCCAGGGGACAAAGCAACAACAACAACAACAACAACAACATTTATTTATATAGCACATTTTCATACAAATAATGTAGCTCAAAGTGCTTTACATGATGAAGAAAAGAGAAAAAAAGACAAAGTAAGAATTAAAATAAGACAACACTAATTAACATAGAAAATTTTTTTTTCTATGTTAATTAGTGTCGAAAAAAATAATAGAAAAAAAGGTGGGGTACTAACCTTTTTCTCTTTCTTCCCATAGAAAAGATGAAGCGCTGCCGGCATAATTCCTCCCGGACAAACAAGAAAACAGCACTTCCGGGTTCCCTTCTCTCCTCTGGTCCCCGACTGATGACGTCCACTACCCATCCACCACCACGCCTTCCCAGCATTCCACATTCTTAATTTCCAGTCCGCCTCTTTATAATGTCCGTCCACCCATCCTTGTATGTCTGATTATTTCGTTGGAAAAATTTTGTCCTTGCTTTTCTTTACAGTATACGGGGATAAAACCCCAAACCTTTATGCCTTGTCTTTTGTATTATTACAGTGGTGTAGCCGGCAGGATACAAAGACCCGGAAAAGATGTCTGAAGGGCAGAACCTGAACACGGTTCTCACCACAATGGCTAACGAGCTCCAGGCGCTTCAGTTGGACCAGACGGCCACGAAGGCGGAGCTCGCAGAGACGAAGAGGCGGCTGGCGGCAGCAGAGACGGTAAAGCTGGAGCCTGCACGACCCCCGCCTCCTACTATCGTTTCCCTCATGAAGGCAGACGATATTGAGTCATACCTCTCGATGTTCGAGAGGACGGCCACCCGCAATCAATGGCCGCGGGCGGAGTGGGCCTCCATTTTGGCCCTATACTTGAAGGGCCCGGCGCAGCGGGCATATCATGATCTTCCCGAGGAGGAAGCTACCCAATACAACCTCCTTAAGGCTGAGATTTGTAAGCGCTACGGCATAACCTCTGGCCAGCAGGCGAGGGAATGGCAGCAGTGGAAATTCGACCCCAGCACCATGGCTAGAGCCCAGGCCTTCAAGTTCTGGAGTAAAATCAGACGCTGGCTATGGCCAGACGTTAACCAGGCTTGACAGGTGGTTGAGCAGGTAGTTTGTGAGATTTTTATCCACGCAATGCCGTACTACCTCGCTCAGCAGGTCCGGAGACATCCTTTCAAGGATATGGATGACCTTTTGGAGGTACTGGAGCAACAGCTGGCGGTGACCCAACTTGGGGAGTCTGAGAAGCCAGCTTGTGGGGTCCGACAGGGACATGTGGCCACCCCAGAGCCCACCTGCCGCGCTCCAGAGGCTCCGGCTAGACCAAGGGACAGGGTGCCCACCCCGCCATGCTGTTTCAACCAGGAACCCATGGGCTGCAGCTGGATCAAGGGTGAGAGGTACTGTGCCCTGTCTAATCCTTTGGTGGTCAGAAATACGGGAGTGGTATTGATAAATGGGCACTCGGTGGTGGCTTTATTCAATTCCGGGAGTAACATCACCATTGTTGCTCATGTTATGTTTTACTGCAACAGTGGAGAGCTCCAAACATGTGAGTCACTTGTGTACATGGGGTGACCAAGTCATACAGGTCCGCAAAGTGCTTCATAACCATGGAAGGGGAACCTAGAGAAATGTGCGTTGCGGTGTTGCCTGAGCCCCCCTTTACGGTTATACTGGGACAGGACTGGTCAAAAAGTAACTGCGGGAGAACTATTACCACTTCAAAGCCCAAGTTAGGTCTGATTATGGATGGGCAAGTTCCCCTCCCAACTGCTTCCACGCCGTGCTCTTCGCATGATGTGGATGAGCCGGAGGAGCCTCTTTTGGCTACGGACCTCAACCCAGAAGTACCACCGGAGGAGGTTCTGGGTCGAGACGAGGTTAACCCCGATCCACTCGCCGGCGTGGAATATCAGTTTCGGTTCACGCTGGCGTCCTTTAAAAGGAACAGTGGAACAATGATTCCCTGAAGTTTGCCTGGAATGCTATAGTATCTGCGAACAACACATCGTTAGCTGATTCCACTCCACTGGGATCCTACTTTGTACTGGGTAATGAATTATTGTATCGAGTTTCAGAACACAAAGGTGAGGTGCGGAAGTTGTTGTTAGTCCCACGGACCTACCACCAGCAAGTGTGTGAACTAGCACATGCCCACCTCTTAGGCTCCCACCTCGAGGCCGAAAAAATGCTGGAGAGGGTGAAGCTCCGGTTTTATTGGCCCAGGATCAATGAGGAGGTCCGACGTTTCTGTCAGTCTTGTCCGGTCTGTCAGCTGCGTCAGATTCCCCGAAGGGACCTCGCTCCTCTCGTCCCGATTCCCCTTATTGACGTGCCCTTTGAAAGGATCGGTGTCGATCTCGTAGGACCCCTGGAACCTTCGACCAGAGGCCACAAGTATATATTAGTGATGGTCGACTATGCAACTCAATATCCCGAAGCGGTTCCCCTGCGAGCTGCTAATTCAAAAAATATCGCTTGGGAACTAGTAGGTCTTTTTCCCGAGTGGGCATACCTAAAGAAGTTCTTACGGACCAAGGCACGCTCCTTTACTTCGGATACGTTCAGGGAAGTAGCCAAGTTACTCCGCATTAAGCATCTCAGGATGTCAGTATACCACCCACAGACAGACGGCTTGGTGGAACGTTTTAACCTGACCCTGAAACAGATTCTCCACAAAGTAGTCAGCGAGGATGGTAGGAACTGGGAACAACTTTTACCGCTGGTACTTTTTGCTTACCGGGAGGTGCCACAAGCCTCCACGGGGTTCTCCCCCTTTGAACTCCTTTATGGGTGCCAACCATGGGGCATATTGGATATACTAAAAGAAGGTTGGGAGGGGGAGGTGCTTCCCTCCACTAACATCCTGGAGCATATCGCGCAGTTATGCAATAGATTAGAAAAAATCCAACCCCTTCTAAAGGAACATATGTCCAGAGCTCAAGCAGCGCAGGCCCGGAATTATAATAGGAATTCCTCCCTATGCGAGTTTCACCTGGGAGATCGTGTAATGGTGCTTGTGCCCACTTTCCATTCCAAATTGCTGGCACATTGGCAGGGCTCATACGAGGTTAAAGAGAGGAAAGGCCTCATAGACTATTTGGTCCTCCAGCCAAATCGTCGACCGAGCAAAAGGGTTTGTCATGTGAACCTTCTAAAACCCTGGAGGGATTGGGAAGAGCCGCATCCTTCCGGGCCGTCCCTCTCCCTTTTCTTGGAAAAAGCCAACCTTAACCTCAGTCCCAATTTGACAGCCCACCAGAGACAAGAGCTCAAGGATGCCATCCAGTCTGTCCCAGAAGTGGTCAGTGAAGCACCTGGCCGGACCGCACTGCTTCAGAATGACATTGTAACAGACCCGGGGGTGGTAGTTAAGGAACGACCCTATCGTCTCCCAGAAGCGAAACGTGCTGAGGTGGAGCTAGAGGTACAACGAATGTTGGACATGGACATCATCGAGGAAAGCCATAGCCCCAGTCCAGTCCTATCGTCCTTGTATCCAAGCCAGACGACTCCTGGAGATTCTGTAACGACTTCAGACGTCTCAATCAGGTCTCCAAGTTCGATGCCTATCCCATGCCCCGGGTGGACAAGCTAAACAAGAGGATGGGATCGGCCTGTTATTTGACTACTCTTGACATGACAAAGGGATACTGGCAAATTCCCTTAACGGCATTCACGAAAGAGAAAACAGCTTTTAGCACCACTAGTGGGCACTGGCAATACAAGGTCCTTCCATTTGGGCTGCATGGGGCGCCGGCAACTTTCCAGCATCTGGTAGATAGAGTGCTGAGGCCCCACCAGTTCAATTGTGCTGCGTACCTCCATGACGTTGTCATCTTTTCCGGCACCTGGGAGGAACATATATTGCAGGTATACGCTGTTCTCCTGATGCTAGCGAAGGCCGGGCTTCGTATCAACCCCCGGAAATATTTTTTTGGTCTGAATGAAGCCAAATATTTGGGCTACCTAGTAGCAGGGGGAATGGTGAAGCCACAGTGTTCCAAAATCAAAGACATCCTGGAATGGCCCTGTTCGATAGTCAAGAAGCAGGTGCAAGCCTTCTTAGGACTAGCGAGTTACTATCGCCAGTTTGTGCCTCGTTTTTCCGAGAGGGCTGCACCCTTGACAGATTTGACAAAATAACAGGACCCTCTCCATGTGGTGTAAAATAGCAGGACGGAACGAGCATTCAGTGACTTGAAAATGGCCCTTACAACAGCACCTGTTTTGAGAACACTTGATTTTACTCTACCTTTTATCCTCCAGACCGATGCTTCGGACACAGGTCAGGGTGCCGTGCTGAGCCAAAGCATCGATGGTGTCGAGCACCCCATCATATACCTTAGCCGGAAACTGTTGGACCAGGAGACCAGGTATGCAGCGGTGGAACGGGAAGCCTTGGACATCAACTGGGCGGTGAAGTATCTGTAGTACTACCTATTGGGCTCGTGAGTTCATCTTGGTGATGGACCATGCCGCACCTCCAATGGATGGCCCTTCACCGGGACTCGAACCCGTGGGTCACTAGGTGGTTCTTGGACTTGCAGCCCTACAAATTCACCGTCACTTATCGCCGGGGTAATCTCCAGGCCAATGCTGATGCTCTCTCCCGGGTTCACGACCTCTCGGTTCGGGCCGCCGCGACCCGATGGGTCTGTGCTGGAGGGGGGGTCATGTCACGCACGAGCGCATGGGGAGCAGTTTAAGGACCCGACATGCAGAGCGACAAACCGTGCCAGGGTACAAAGGCGCGAGGTACTAACCTTTTTTCTCTCTCTTCCCATAGAAAAGACTAAGCTCCGCCGCCATAATTCCTCCCGGACAAGCAAGAAAACAGCACTTCCGGGTTCCCTTCTCTCCTCTGGTCCCCCACAGATGACGTCCACTACCCATC
The DNA here is from genome assembly GCF_900747795.2 of Erpetoichthys calabaricus. Classification (NCBI taxonomy): domain Eukaryota; kingdom Metazoa; phylum Chordata; class Cladistia; order Polypteriformes; family Polypteridae; genus Erpetoichthys; species Erpetoichthys calabaricus. Next base: position 208,588,225 of record NC_041394.2, on the reverse strand, counting down.
CACCACCACGCCTTCCCAGCATTCCACATTCTTAATTTCCAGTCTGCCTCTTTATAATGTCCGTCCACCCATCCTTGTATGGCTGATCTTTTCGTTGGAAAAATTTTGACCTTGCTTTTCTTTACAGTATATGGGGCTAAAACCCCAAACCTTTATGCCTTGTCTTTTGTATTATTACAGAGGATAATAATTTTTTATCCTACATCTGTGCAGAATGTTTGCTATTGAAAACAAAATTAGTTCAGAGTTACAACACACAAAAGTTCCCTGGAAATCTCTAGCCATGCCCAACTGGCTATGAGCCATCATCACTGCTATTTAGACAAATTAGAGGTGTAAGTGCCAATCTTAGAAAGTTAAAGTTTTGAGTTAAACTCATATTAATGTTTGCCTAATTGGAGTAGAATATAAATTTCTTTCATAGTCATAGACAATGGTATAGTCTTTTCCCCCTATAAGTTAGTAAGAGATAGAACTTTCTTGCTATAACTGAGATACAGTGTGATAATTGTTTCAGTTGTTGTTTAGAACAGGTCCCAGTGCAGAGGGACTTAAAAGACCCATTTTCAAAATAGAAATGGGACAGGCATACAGTTTTCTGACCGTTTAGAAATGATTCAGGAATGTTAAGTAATTAGTAACGATTTGAAATGTAACAAGATTTAAGCTTTGAACAGAACTTTTCTTAACAAGAATTTTTCTTTTTTTTGCTCTTTTAATTTTCTTTTTTGTGTGAACTGTTTTACTGTTTTAACTAAAACTTTTAAAAATGAAGATATTTTGTCTGTGGAATCATTTTGGCACATTTTGTTGAATCCCATTTTTTTAAGTCAGATTTGCTGAACTTTGGTAATTTTGGAAAAACGCAGCTACAAGAGGAATGGAGTACATATCAAAATAAAAGAGATTACTTAAGATATGAATGGTAAATAAGGGTTTGATCCAATTTTTACATTCCCTACATTTAAATTATTGAATACAAAGATTCTGGAACAAATTTCACTTGTTTGATTGAAAGCATGGTGACCTTAAAGTGAATTATCTCAGACTTTCCATAGTTTTCCCAGATAAGAAAAGTTTATCCAAGGTTATATTTTTACAAAGCAATGGCAAGTAAAGGGCATAAAGATAGCTTAAAAAAGTTGAATTATTCAAAGCCTGAAATTATAATGACAATTAAAATCTCATTGCAAATATTTGAGGAGATCAAAGCTCTTTGCATTAAAATATTTTAAAAATGATTCAAAATACATTTATGTTTTTAAACTTATGAATACATTTATTAAGGGGTTCAGCACTTAACAGAGTCAGGCGAACTTATTGACAACAGATAAACTGGCACTGTAGAGACAAATGCTGAGTTAAATTGTAAGGGTTGTAGAACTTCAGTAAGAGTGAATGCCACTACTTCACCTGTTTATGACTTAAACAGGATATCCTGGTGCTTTGGAGGCTTGGTAAATACCCAGGTTTGAGCTTCACCTCATCTAACAGTGATCTCCAATGGTCTGAGGAGTTTTGTAGAGGGTCATTCAGTGTCATTTCAGTGTTGAGTGCCCTCTAAAAATCTTACATCAGTGTCCACAACACTTCAGCTATTTGTAGGGAAGCAATGGGGTACAGCTGCTGTGGTAGAGAAGTTTTAAAGGAATACAAAACTGTGTGGATTAGTGCAGTGGGGATGGTACACAGTACACAGTACAAAGTACACAGGCAAAATTTCATAACTACAACTTGCCTGAAGAAGGAGCCTGAGCTGTCTCAAAAACTTGCATATTGTAATCTGTTTAGTTAGCCAATAAAAGGTGTCATTTTGCCTCAATTCTCATTGCATCTTTAATGGCTAACACGGTACATCACTCTACTACTACAGAACTAGATCAGGAAATGGCATCCAAGAAATTGTTGTCTTAACATGACAGATGGAAAACCAGGAGTCAATCATAACCAAAAAAACACAGAAAAGTCAATCATAAATCATTGTCAATCCAGAAAATCAGGCAGACAAAACCATGAAACAGAACCTGAGAATAATACATCCAAAAACGTGGATATTTATATAGCCATGTATGCCAATCATGTGATGGCAGTTCCGCACCATTCCTATAACAAAGTTGCCACAGTCTTTATAAGACTATACAAAACTTTAGTGGCCGTAGTTAAAAACAACATCCAAAATGGTGGCACGGAATAAAATAAACCTAAATAATAACAAAACAAGGTGCAAATGTAAAAACATCCATGAATGCTACATCAAGCTAGCATAATACGTAACAATTATGACAGCCAGACAGTTAAAGTGTAACAAAACAAAATCTTTGGATAAAACTTCCAGTTTACCTATCTCTTTATGTCATCGTCTTCTTTATCACGTCAAGTTTTGGGCAGATAGTAAATAATAGACTTAGATGGCAGATGCATATTGCCAAAATGAGGTTTCTACACATGGTTGCTGGACTCATTCTCTGCAGTGGGTGAGAAGCTGAGAGTAGAGAAGCTTCTTCTCGTGTCTGAAAAAAAGCTCAAGTGGTCTAAGCATTTTCTCTGGATATCACCTAGAAAAAGTATCTCAGGACACAACAGAGAGATTACTGTATATCTTTAATCTGGAATTTTTTCCAACAAGAGCCAGATAACATTCTAGGAAACATAGAAGTGTTAACTGTTTTGCTTAGCATTATCATCAATGGAAGAAGTGGATAGAAAGTGAGTCAGTTGTTAGTATTTTATATCTGTTGTGATAGAAGGCTGGCAGCTCAATCCGGCCAGGACACCCTGAGGATAGAAGGATGGGGGGAGGCAGCTACTTTGGACACTGCCTCCCCCAAAAACGCTAGATGGCAGCTCCCCTGGAGTGTAGTGGTGCTCCGGATTCCCGTGGGGCATCCTGGGACTTGGAGTTCAGTTTCTCAGCCCTGTTGGGTATCGTGGGTGCCGCCAGGAGGAGCTGTGAAAGGACCGGAGGAGCCATGCCTCATCCTTAGCCCAGAAGTACTCACAAGTGAGAAGGATGGAAGCTCCAAAGTACTTCCAGGCTGAAGGAAATGCCAGTTCTCCATCTGACCCAGAAGTGCTAGCAAGTCACGTGGACGAAAGGACAGAAGCGACAATATAAAGGACTGCTCTGAACCCACCAAGCGAGCCGGACCTGGGAGGAGAAGGACAGATCCTGCTGGGAGGTGTGGAGGAGAGATTTGTGTTTATTATTAATGTGATAATATTGAATTGCCTGTTTATTGTGGCGGAGGTGCTTGAGGGCACTATTACAGGAAGAAAAGAATTAAAAGATCGTCTTGTTGCTTTTAACCTTTGCGTCCTACAAATGATAAGGGGATGAAGACCAAATGCTCAGTGGAAGGATCAGATGAGTTGGAGCAGCGGGGTAGTGCTGACTTCCGAGTTGTCGCGATCCTTGAGACATCGGCACTGGTCACACGCAAATCAAAAGGGGTACAGACAGTAAAGGGTCTCTCTCTTGCGCATAGACAGACCCAGATTGTGACAAGGCCCCAGATTAAAAAGGAGATCCCGAAAGAAAAACAGGGGTCTCCTGAAATAACAACACAGGGAGCTGCATGCTCCCTTGCCTCAGAGGGTCGTTCTTTGTGGGGGTGGAGAGACGGTCCACCCTCAGCTGGTAGTGGGGCAGAGCAGGTGTTCCCAGCCTGCTTTCAGTCTCGCAGGGCACAAATCTAAGGAGGGAGGCAGCTGTGTTATGAACGCCTCCCGTCATTCCATTTATGGAGGAAATGTCAGAGGAGAGTCAGGGACGTTAAACAGAAACATTGAAGAAGTATACTCCCCACAGTTCTCGTGCTCGTTTTATAGGATGAAGCCACAGTCAAGCCATCGCAGACAGCCCGTCCTGGAGAAGAACAACCCTTGTGGGACTGGACGCTTCACCCCACAGTGCTCAGCTGAGGGAGGGGCAGTGTGATAGACTGCCGTCAGTTCAACCTGGCCAGGATGCCTGAGGATGGTAGGATGTGAGGAGGCAGCTACTTTTGGACACTGCCTCCCTCAAAATGCTAGACGGCAGCTCTCCTGGAGTGTAGCAGTGCCCCAGATTCTCATAGGGCAGCCTGGAACTTGGAGTTCGGTTTCTCAGCCCTATTGGACACCGTGGGTGACGCTAGGAGGAGCTGTGAAAGGACAAGAGGAGCCATGCCTCATTCATAGCCTGGAAGTACTCACAACTCCCAAAGACGGAAGATCCAAAGTACTTCTGGACTGAAGAACATTCCAGTTCTGACCCGGAAGTGCTAGCAAGTCACTTGGACGGAAGGACAGAAGCACTACCAGGTAAAGGACTATAAAAAGTCGGGAAGAGTAGGAACGAGCTTGCTGAGAGGTGTGAAGGAGAGATTTGTGTTTATTATTATTATTGAATTGCCTATGTATTGTGGCAGAGGTGCTTGAGGGCACTATTACAGGAAGAAAATAATTAAAAGATCTTCTTGTTGCTTTTAACCTGTGTCCAGAGCATCTGTCTGTTGGGTTTAAAGGGGCAACAGCGACACCTAGCATCTTATACTGTGTACCTTCCATCTATCTTTATTAAACCTGCTTAATCCAATTCATGGTTAAGGTTAGGGGTAGCACTGCTGCCTCGCAGTTGGGAGACCTAGGGACCTGGGTTCACTTCCCGGGTCCTCCCTGCGTGGAGTTTGCATGTTCTCCCTGTGTCTGCGTGGGTTTCCTCCCATAGTCCAAAGACATGCAGGTTAGGTGGATTGGCGATTCTAAATTGGCCCTAGTGTGTGCTTGGTGTGTGGGTGTGTTTGTGTGTGTCCTGCGGTGGGTTGGCACCCTGCCCGGGATTGGTTCCTGCCTTGTGCCCTGTGTTGGCTGGGATTAGCTCCAGCAATCCTGTGTTCAGATTTGGTGGGTTGGAAAATGGATTGATGGATGGATGGTTAAGGTTAGGGGAATATTCTGATAGCATTGGGGAGCAGGTAGAAATCCAATCTTGTCTAACTCAAGGCACACCATACTTACACTGAGATGATCCAGATTCACAAGTTAATCTACGCTGCATGAAGTACTTGGAGGAAACTCTGTATACATAGGCGAAGAAAATCCAAATTCCTCAGATAGTACTCCACAGCCATGGGGCAGAAACACTAACCAATGTGCCACCTTAAAGTGTAGTTATTCAAGGCCCATTTTGCATTTATTTTATGTGCAACAATAGCTTTCAAATGTCTAATTTACATAAAATAGCATAGTTAACAGTGCTGTTTGTTTATTCAAATTCAAGTGGCATTTAGCCAATTTATGAAATTATTATTCAGATTAATACATATGCAAGGATAGTGATTACCATCTATTTCCAGATTTAAATTAGTATTGTGAGAAAGAACTCAGTATTGCTAAAATCACATGGTGAAACAAGAGCAAAGGGCTGCTCCAGGATGAGATCATAAATGAATCTTTGTAAATATCCTAAAGACATAAATGGAGGCCATGTTGATTTAGATGTCTGACACATCACAGATTATCATTATCATTATCAGAGTACATAATCACTTGAAATTTAAAGTGAATTTCATATCGCCACATCTTTAAAGTCACTGAAACAGCAGTCACAAACTGTAGAAATAAACAGACCAGTTGAAGAGAGATTTGTGAATACAGAACGGATTCTGACAGTACTTGCAAGACCTCACAATCCAGCCTACACAGACCCTCGAGCAAAGAAGTGAAGAAGGTCAACTGAAAAAAAATCCACTTAGCAACTGATTTAGCTATAATAATCACAAATGTAGTTAAGTTTATTTTAAATTCCTTTTCATCTTAAACATATCTTCTTTATGATTAAAATATAACTACCAAGTGAAAATTCATACTATCAATATTGATACTATACAAGAAAAATACATGCAGGAAAATATTTGCTGCTTGGAATTCTAAAACTATTTTATAATTGTTATTGTCCATTGTAACCACCAGGGAGTGCCACTGTGCCCCAAATCTCAGACACAATAATGCCCAACACAATTCTGGGATAAAATAAAAGAGATTTATTTATCCGAACCTTCCTTATAATAATCACCTGTGCAAAGATCAATTACAGCACGAGATACAAAGTAAATTCTTCCTCCTTCTGTTCTGCCTCCCGACTCTGATTCGATTTGACTCTCTTTTTCAGTAGACCCAGGAACTGCTTCAGGCTTCCTGTCTCAGTCCTCTGAAGTACATCTGAGTTGTTAATGAACCAGGACAGTCCTCCCCCACCAGCGCAGTCTGGCGGTCCCAAAAGACTCCAACAGGGCTGTATCTCTGGTCTCCACCTCCCATGCTACCCTGTGGGTGTGCTAAAGTGATCTGCTGTGTGGGGGAATGTGCTGCTCACGTTGGGCTTGTTCACCTGCTCCTTCCATTAAGGCCTCTTGGCTGGTTATGAATCCTTTCTTTACCCAGGCCAGGATGCCCCTCCTTCCTTGCTGGCACCAACACCATCAATGACACAAAAATGAAATAAGACCACATACTTAATATTGTGATAACCAGTAACATTCCAATACCACATTTACAAATTCAAATAAATTACTTAGCAACTTGGATTCTGGTCATTGTTTCTAGGTTGAAAAGGAATCTCCAACTGTCTGAACTTATAGATGAACTTTCTAAATCTGCATTTTAACTTGAGCTCCACAGGCATAAGGATTATCCCTCACATATTTTTTCTCACTGCAGATGTTCTGGCTTCACAAAGCACTAAAGAGTAAGGTAGAGGGAATAGAGGGAGGCCTGGCACTACCTGTGAATTTTAACTCGCCCACCTAAGCACAGTCATAATAAGGTGGGGAGGAGGAGAGGTTTAACATGGTTCATCAGTTATTGGTCTTGCCTTTGTCAATGCTGTTAATTGATCAAATAATTCAGTAAGGCTCCTACTTTAATTACCTTAACTTTCTCTGTTGTAGGTGGCAGGTCTCTGGCCTTTAGAAATATACCAAGGTAACTGAAGCCTACTCTATTTAAGATATAGAATAACACAATTTATTGATAAACACAAGAATTATAGAAATTATAGTTATAAGAATATACAACATTGGAAAAATTTTGACTAGAACAGGTCACTTAGCTCAAAGCAATTTGTTAATCCTTTCCACTTTAATTTCTCCAAAATAACATCATGTTGACTTGAATTCTGTAGACCCTCCTTTCCGGAGTAAAACCAAAAGGAGCAGGACTGCTATTTGAGCTGTCTAGTGTTATAATATTTAACAAACTAACAGCTCGCTGTCTCATCTTAATCTATCACACAAAAGTATAAGAGTCTCACTATACTCTGTACACATAACAAGAACTTTATACTTGAACATTACAATAAAAAGACGTGATGAACTATACCTAAAATAAAAAAAATTGAATTCAAACAATGAGAAGCAACGGTTCGCTTCCCGGGTCCTCCCTGCGCGGAGTTTGCATGTTCTCCCTGTGTCTGCATGGGTTTCCTCTGGGTGCTCCGGTTTCCTCCCACAGTCCAAAGACATGCAGGTTAGGTGCACTGGCGATTCTAAATTGTCCCGTGGGTGTGCGCCCTGCGGTGGGCTGGCGCCCTGCCCGGGGTTTGTTTCTTGCCTTGAGCCCTGTGTTGGCTGGGATTGGCTCCAGCAGACCCCCGTGACCCTGTAGCTAGGATATAGCAAGTTGGATAATGGATGGATGGATGAGAAGCAACACGGAAATTTTTAAATACATGTAGCTGTTCATTATTATCTCTAATGACAAACTAATTCTTAAAAGTAATAGTTTACCACACTAGAGTACATAAAACTTTTCTAGGTATTTTCTCAATGTATTAATATTATTTTTATTATTATTATTTCTCAACCTACTTTCTGTTATGGTTAATAATAGATTTTTCTTTCTTTCTATTGTTTGGTTTTGGTAAGATATGTAGCTGGGCTTAAAGTTGGCCATTGTACTGCCTTTATTTTGTTTTAGCAGAGGTGCACTGACAGTAAATGGTTATGCACCAGTACCTCTTGTGACTTGATATATATGCATATCAATGTGCTCGAAATCCAATGGGCATCGCCCTCCACTTGCAAGGTGGACCAAAAAGCCATCAAGTACCGGGAATTATTTGTTTTCACTTCAAGCACTGGATATAGGAATTCAAAAGACACTCGCTATGAAAAACGTAAACTTGCTATGAGATAAATGGTGTACATCATGAAAAATCCAAACTAAAACACTGGTGTGTTGTTTAACTGGTAACTGAAATCACTGAATGAATCTACTTCGGAGGAAGACAAAGACATCAAGCATTATTTTAATTACTTTTCTCCAATACTACTTTCATATGTGTATTATCTATATCTAATCAAATCAGTATCAACAAATCAGATGTTTTTTCACAAGTCATCTTTTGATGGTTTAAGGAAAAGATGGGTCACCCTAGTTTAGCTCCTGGTGATATTACAATTCAGAGCAAAAGTAATAAATGTCATACTATAAAGTAAATGCTGTGCTCACCTTCTGTTATAACAAAAACAATGTAAATGATAATATAATGGACCATATAAAAATACTGATTTCTAAGACATAAAGGATTACAGAATACCTGAAAAAAGACTTATTAATCATAACCTAAGCAGGCACCACAAAATCAAACAGCATTTGATAAATGTGCTTAAAAAAGTGGCTTCAAGGCTATGATCCTGGAACCTTCTGTACACAACAGATATCACTGAATCACAGCTCTGCCATGAAATGCAAACTGTTGTCTTAGCAACTAAAAACATAGGACTGAGGTGGAGCGAGGAAGGGAGAAAGAGAGACGGAGACTCGTTCTGTTGGACTTCAGATGGATAAATTTAAAACCACAACGCTTATATAAATGCTGGTAACAAAGAGCCATATTACCAGCTGCCTCCCCCACAGAAACTATAGTATGCTTCTTGAAGTCTACGGCATTAGTGAAGCAAACTAAGCCATTCTTTACCACTGAGATCACATCAAGGATTGTGTTATACTTTTGCACAACTGGTGTTTCCAAATAATGACATGTATATAATACCCAAACATTTCTGTTGTATTTACAAAGAAAATAAAGGCATTAAGTAGTTAGATGCACTGTTCCTTGGCCATTGATCTTAGTTATTTTCAGTCTTTTGAGCTGAAATCAACAGAGTGAAAAAGCACTTGTCACATCCATGCATCTCCCACCTCACCAAACAGTCTGGCCAGTGCAGTCTGTCCAGACCTTCATGCACAGGCTGCCCTACCCCAGGGCTATTTGATGGGATGGCTGCCACATTTATTCACATTCCAGGTAGCACAAGGCTTTCTTCCTCTTATATCCCCTTCTCTCTCTTTCTCTGCATGTGTAAATCTCATCCCTTTTTTTCTGGTTCTCTTACAGGGTTCACTTCCTGGGCGTCACTTCAGCTACTGTGACTAGAGAGGATTTCTTTTAAAAAAAATCTAGATAGTGAATCATTTTAATTAACTGATGGCAGAGGTTTGAGTTGAATCAGGAGGTGCCCTATTTGAGCATGTTTAGCCACGGGCTCATTCCACCACGGTATGATAAGAAGCACCTCTGGGGGTCTCTGCCCATTGCTATCAGGCAATTCAATACTTCCTACTGGGGCACTCATTAAGTTCTTTCTGAAATATCTGCACAATATTTATTTATTGATTGATTGACTGGCTGTATTATTTGTCCTGAGGGTCTATATTCTTGTTTTTTATGTTTCTGCTGATGTATGCATCTGAATTTCCCCATGGGATTACTAAAGTTTATCCAATCTAATATAATCTAATCTAGGAATAGGCTAAAATTGATCAAGCAGTTGAATTTTCGTATAAGGCAAAACCTAAAGTTAAGCAGTTATGTCTAAATGCACTTGGAAACAGCAATGGGATGGGGCTTCCAAAATACAGCAGATTCATGCCTAGCCTGGCCAGAAAAGGTTCACTTCCCTGCCACTCCATGACTACTTTGCTCTACATTTGGCCAAGTGGCGCTTTGGGCTCAAAATGTTTCAATACCCTCTAATATCCCACTAATTCAAAGTGTCCCTCAAGGGAAAGGGAAAAACCATTGAAAAACTTCCCTCCAAGAATCTTCATAAATAAAAATACTTATTAACAAGAAAATAATGCAAGGCTCAATAACAAAAGGAGCAAAAGAAATTGTTTAGAAGGCAATCCAAAGAACCCAAGCCCATCCTAAATCAGTGAATCATAAGCCAGAAACAAGAAATGAAGAAAAAAAATCACAATACCAAAAATCCAAACAGCAATATTTAATTGAAGGAATGTTCCACCCAAAAATGATATTTTTTATATGTTACTTTGTCCATGCAGTTTGTAGCAATGGCCAAGAAAAATGTTTCATCTCATTTTCAAGCAGAATGGAGACAAGTTTATGACATAATAAAAGCCAAACGTGACCAATGGCAAATGAACTGAAAAACATTCATGAAAAAAAGAAAACAAATCTCACGTTACTCATATTGCATAATCCTCCATTATCGTGTCATATGCACAAAATGTGCGAAACGCATGCTTTTTTGCTAAAATATTGTTAAATAATCACTTCCTGAATAATCAGCACATATCATAAACAGGAAAATAAATCCTTATGGGACTGACTTTTTGAACTGAAGACTACTGAATGATGGGGAGAGGCAGGTTTTCAATTAAATTTTTCTCTCCGACACCACTACAAACTATATGGGTTAAGTAACATATAAAAAACATATATAATTTTCAGTTGGAATATTCCTTTAACATTCCACCCAAGTGCATTCAATGATCCATAAGCAGGGCTGTTGCCACCATTATGGTGAATTAGGCATTCACCTAGGGTGCAGACCATAAGGGGGGGGGTGGACCCAGTTGCATGGGTTATCTACCGAACAGTTGGTTGGCGCACTAACAAGCTTGGGCTAGGGCGCAAAATAACCTAGCACTGGAACTGACTGTAAACACTTTTTGAATTAAGAAAAATACAGAGGAAGTTTTAAAAACATAATATAATACAAATTAAGCGATGAAGCTAAGGAAACAATGGAAAACAATGAACCATAATTTTCTTTTATAACTGCTGGAGATGCTGACTTTGTTTATCAGAATGTGATAGAAAGAGAACAACGGAAGATGAAGTTTTTGAGTGAGTAAAAGTAATTAATAACTTTTATTGTTCATTCAAGCCCATTGTATAATGAGGCAGTACTAATTTTAGGGCCTCATGGGTGCTTTCATACTTTATGTAAATTTGTCTATTCCAGAATATCAGACACAGATAAAGTGTTCAGAATGAATCAAAATAAATTTAAGTCAAAGAGGATCCAGATAGCGTCAGGATATAATGCACTCTGCGGTCATCGCAGGTCTTCCTAGACTAACAGCGATGTGCTATGGCTACCAGCGAGGGTTTTTCTCTCTTTCTCTGTCACTTGAACTCTTTTCACTTTTTTAATCAACTTGTTGACACTCCTGTGCCACCAGGCAACCCCTCAGACTTTTATATTTACTAACTGTAAAAATAAGTCACTATGAGCGATGGACTGTAAAAGGAGTTGAGAAAGTAACACATTGTATGTGCTCACCCTAACCTAACACCATAAAAAGATGAATCTTTTCATTCATTCACATTGTAGAAGATCAGTCTGGCTACAGACAGACACTGAGATACAATGTCCAAAAACATGCACGTTTATTATTATTTGGCACAGTACAACGCACAAACTCCAATAAAGCTCAGTCCTTTCTTCTTTTCTCTGACCGCCTCTACTCCTCTCCCACAAGCTCTGTCCTCTGCCTCCCGACTCTGGCTCTTCCAATGGAGTGAGGTGGCCTCTTTTATACCACACCTAGAAGTGCTCCAGGAGATCCTCAATCAAGTTCTGGCAGCACTTCCAGGTGTGGCAGAAGTGCTGCAGACCCAGGCTCTGGAACTGTGCAGGCGTCCCCTTTATTTATTAAATCAACAGGGCTGAAAGGGAGTTTAAAAAGGTATAATTTGATATTAGTCAGTCCTGCAAAGTGTAGCACTGTGACTACTGGTGGACGTATGTCTTAGAACTAGAACATGACCTGCATTATACAGTATGTCCTCTTTGCTTATAATGAGGCTAGAAATCCCACAGGTCAACACTGAAGTTAGAGGGCAGCAGAATGCTAAGCTATTTGTGGAATTTGCACCTGTCTTAGCACACTTGGGTCAGAAAGTGTTGGATGAGGCTGCTGCCCTAAATGGCAGGTTGCTCAAGCTTTAAACCCAAAGGAATTAGTGCACATATGACAGCTTTAAATCCCTGTGTGTGTATATATCATGTTTCTACACAGCTGGTTTGAATATAAAAATGTGGCAAGTGAAACATACATGCATATGACTACCTATTGTATATAACTAGTTTTAAGTGTGGCCTGTCTTTCTCTTTACCATTTACACTCCATCTGTAGCATAACATCTAACAGAAAACTTTAGAAGAGCATAGTATCTACAGAAACAAAATCAGTATTCACATAGCTCAGTCATAATGTGTTCAAGGTGACAGGGTGCCAGAATTGCCAGAAAGGCCTGGGTGAATGGATATTAAGTTCTTTTTTTAGGAAAATGTGAGTAAATTGTTATGGATCAGTCTCTTCTTATTGTCATTGTGGTTGTACAGAACCTCTCGTAGGCAGAAGCAAGGGGGTGGGGGCTTGTTGAGATTATATTGCTTTTATGCTTATTATGAGAAACCTATGTTTTGTAGAACAGACTCTGATGTTTGTTTTATGGGAATGGTCGCTGAACCTCTCCCCAGACTGTCCACTCTTTGGAGAACCTCACTCAAAGTAACCCCTTTTCTAAGCAGATTATTCTACATACTCAAATATTCAATCCATGTCTTTAATAAGGACATGAAAAATGACACATCAAAGCCTTGGAACAACTGATTAAAAAGCCCAATCCCCACGTAGCTTAAGTCGGCTATGAGCGATGTCTAAGAGGCCCTGTTCCTCAGACCTAACTTCCTGATAGGCTATATGGCGGTGCAAGAGACCACTAATATACTCAGGGGCTTGTCCAGAGAGAGATCTGTAAGTAAGCACCAACATTTTAAAACAAATTTTGTAATAAAGCAGAAGCCAGTGCAATGAATACAAAATGGGAATAATATGTGCCCTCCAACTAAATTGAGTTAAAAGACTAGCAGCTACATTTTGGACAAAGTGTAGCCAAGAAAGGGAGGATTTATTCAAACCAGAAATACGGGGCATTACAAACAGTCAAGACACAAGGAGATAAAAGCATATACAAACATCTCCAATTCTGGTCTTGAGACTGCAGACCTCAGTTTAGAAAGGTTTCTTAAATGAAAGAAACAGGAGTGGCTAACAGACATTACAAGTGAATCTAGGCTTAAAGACTGATCGAAAAATAACCCCTAGATTATGTAAGTAATGTAATACTTTGAATATCAAGGAATCAAATTCTGTGATTTATTTTTAGTTTTGGTTTCATTTTCAAGAAGTTAAAAACAGTTCACATTACCCAGCAACACTATTTTGTTTTACTTGGGTTCCACCATTTTAGGGTCTCCCGGAAGTGTGTGGTGTGTGAGGTCATCACCGCAAAGGTCAGTGTTATGCTTTTCCTGGTTGTCCAAGATTGTGGCTATTCTAAAATTTTGCTTGCGCCTTCTTTTTTATTAAAACTTTAGGCTCTGACTTATCTTGAATCTTTTTTTTTTGGACAATTTGGGTAAAAAAACATTTTGTTTACAAACTCAGCTTGTTTTCTCAGTATACTGTATTTCTTCACTTGTTCCTTTTCTCTGCCATTTTGTGCCCTTTTGGCAAAACACACAATTGCATTCTGAATTAACATTCACAATTACCACAACATGTAAGATGTTTACCATGCTAGACAAAGCAAACATTTTCCTTGTCTTGATCACTTTTCAGGGCATATCCATTCCTCTTCTCCAAATCCCACTTATGAAAACAAATCACTTGCGGACTGGGCCAGACATAGACAATAAAATGTCCAAGAATTGCTTTTTGCAGAGGCAATGTTTTAGATAAAAAGTTGCAGGTCCAGTCAACACCCAATATAAATTACAAACTTAGCATCACTCTAGGAAACTATAACAACAGATTAACAACAACTTAAAAGCAAATTAGTTAATTAAACAACTGAACTTATTAAAAGCAATAGAATTCCTCATGTTCTCTACAGTAACAAAAATGTGAAAATATTCTTTAACAGTTCAATAAAACTTACATTACCTCTAACACTTTGTTTTTGGATGGTCCTGCATATTGCACTTTTCCTCTCAAATCCTAAAGACATGCTTGGTAAGTAATTTAGTAACTTTGTACTGCTGTATTGTGGGTATTGCTTGAGTGTGCTGTGCAGTGGACTGCTTCCATGTCAAGTGTTGGTGCTTCAGTGCTGCTGGAATTGGCTGCAGCCTCCATTATCTGCTTTCTTTTGATTAAGCAGATTTACAAATTGGATAGATACTTGATGAAACATATATATTTTTGTCAAATTTTGATGTGTGTGCAGGATTGTTTTTTTCCATTCAGCTGTCTATACTCTTAGCCTGTTCTTCACAATTAATATTTCAAAGTGTATTTGCATACGAAAACAAAAAACTCCTTGATATGCATTTGTCAGAAGGATCAGATTGATCAAAGATGCAAAGAAAGTCAAGAACTGGGATAGAGGAGAAAATGACCAAGAGAAGAAAAAGGCAAAAGAAATTCAGTTACACTTGCATCAATGATCTTTTAGATGTCCAGTTAAATAACTTTAATTATAAGAAAATTCTTCCCTTTTATTTTTCATGGCTACACAATAAAGCTATAGATTCTATGTTAACTTCTATGAAATACTGTCACACATTGGCCCATGTACACCAGCTGACAAGGATATCTAAAATTTGTGTTTATTTTTATAACATCAGCTTGCTCACTGCTACAGTTAAGTGCTCACATTTCTGCAGTTAACAGACTGTCCAGCAGGGGCCACCAACACATGTCTGAATAACCTACCAGAACACACAGTCCTTAGACAAGACATGGGCAGAAGATGAAAACCAGGCTTCTGTGAGAGGAAGCGCATGACACAAAAAGGGCTGTTGTCTGCCCTTACCCATTCATTCTTTCTTGGTTAGTAAACATTGTGAAACACCATCTTCTTCTTGCTGCTTGTCAGATGCAAGGAAAAAAGTGAGAGAAATTGAAGAGCAGGAAGGCATTATATATGCATATATATATATATATATATATATATATATATATATATATATATATATATATATTATGACCAGTAGGGGGCACCACTGAGCCCCAAGCTAACCAATACAAATACAGGTCCTGGGTTCAAATAAAAAGATAAAGATTTTATTTTACATAAATACCTCTCAGAGGCATCTCTAAAATCTTGCACAATGCACAATCCAAACAGTAATCTTCCAATTCTTTATTGTTCCTCTCCTCCAGGTGAGCTTCGTGTTCTTCTGCCTGACTCTTACTCTTTGACTAAGGAGGAGTGGTTTCCTTTATACCAGACCTGGGAGTACTTGTGGTGCCACCACATTGCATCCGGGTAGCACCTCTAGGTCAGGTGGAACCTCCCTAATAGGAGGAAACGTCCTCCCCACAGCTCCCTCTGGCGCCTACCACAAGACCCATCAAGGCTGCCCATTGGAACTCCAATTCCCATAGTGTGTATATGGGAGACCCACCAGAGAGCTGTTGCCACCTGTTGGACTGGGGGAGCAAATGGCTCCAGGTTGCAGTTGCCTTCCATCCTTCTATTAACCTGGAGTCCCTGCCTGGTAAGGAACCTTGAACCATCCTGGCCGGGACACCAGTCGATACTTGGTGTCCATTACAATATAATTGAATATTATTGAATTTAAAAATTAAAACACATGATTAAAAAATTTTAATCAAAATTAACTGTATATTAATCAAAATGTTATATTTCTTTCATGTATTATATTTTTCTATAAAACATAAATAACTTGTTGATTACTTTCTAATACAAAACCATTTTAATAACCACTTGCTAAGTCATATTAAACTATTCTAGTTGGTTTATTGAAAAGATTTGTATAACAGAAACAATTGAATAAACAGTGACAAGCTAATTAGTCAACAGCTCAAAGCAAGTTTTATTTAGAGTATTTTAAGTCACATCATGATACAAATTAGTCTAGCACGTTTATTGGTTTTTAATGTTGTACTGTATTTAAAATGATATGAAAATGAAAAATAAGATTATTGATTTTCTGACTATTAGATTCAGCAGTTGCCTAATCTGTTCATTTTCGGTGGTTTATTTACCCCTGGGGATGAGGTTTTGTCTCAAGCGGAGGAGTTTAAGTATCTCAGGGTCTTGTTCTAACAATTAGGGGATGAGGGAGCAGGAGACTGACAGGCAGATCAGAGTGTCATTGGCAGCTATGCAGATGTTGTAACAGTCAATCATGGTGAAGAGTGAGCTGACCTGAAAGGCAAAGCTTGTGATTTAATAGTCGATCTACACTTCTGTCCCTGCATAAGGTCACAACTTCGGGTAGTGACTGAAAAAAACTAGATCACAGATACAGTACAAGCAGCAGAGGAGCACAGACATTCACGAGGAGCACAAAGTATAGTCACCACTCCTTTGCATCGAAAGGAGCCAGTAGAGGCAGTTCAGTAGATGTGTTCTGACTGCCACCCTGGGGAATTGCTACATGCATTTCCAACCTCAAGGCAGACCCAGGATGTGCTAGGGAGATTATATCTCGCTTTAGCCCTGGAGGAGGTGGCAGGAAAAAGGGACAGCTGGGAATCTCCACTTAGACTGCTGTCCCAGAGACCCAGAAACTGAATAAGCGGTAGAAAATGGATGGCTAGTCGATTCAACTGACACTCTTTTTTATTAACTTGTTTCATTTTTTCCTTCCAAGAGAATGCGATCTTGGCACTTGAATTGCATATCTCACCCTCGAGGGATGATGTGACTTCATGACTGCTAATAGACTTGGATCTGTTTGGCGCTGCTTCACTGGCAATATGTAAAATGCAGTCAAATTAACTGGATTTAATTAATGCATTGTGGTATTGTGTTAAAAAATTTTATTCCAGAATTTTTTTTACGTATTAATGTAGATTAATCAGCAGCCCTAATATTTAGTGTGTGTATATATATATATATATATATATATATATATATATATAGTCCTTAAACCTCCACACCAGACAAAACTCAGCGGAACACAATTTTATGGTTAAATAAATTGATATTTATTTTACAATAATACCTTCACAAGGTTTAAGTCAGGCTACCCAAGGAACCTGGCAGGGTTGCCATTTTGCTCAACCAGTCCCAGGTAATCCTGCAGGACCCAGTCAGAACAGCACTGCAACCTCACGTGATGGGGGATTAACACTAGAATCCCTGAGCTTATGATTTTTTTCATTGCCCCTGACCTCCTTAAATTTTCCTGACATACGGTAAGAAGCTTGTAGCTCCATATCACTGCGCTATTAGCCTGGTTTTGTTTTGTAAATATGTGGATTAGCAGAATGCAGCCTGCTACACCCCCACCCCCCCATTCAGTCAGATGAAGGCATCGCCCTGCTGCAATCCTTACAGTTCAAGTCCGTGCTGAAGTGTTTATCTGGCGATGCATTTGTAAGAATTATATAGGTAATGAAATATTGTGATTTGAAATACATACCGTTCATGTGTGTTCCATGTCTACGAAATACATACAGTTCATGTGTGTTCCATGTCTGCCGGGACGCCTGGATGGTCCTTGTGATGGACAATACCTCCCCTGGGCCATGAGGGGGCAGCCACCCGGGTCTACTTATGGGCCACTGGACCGGAGCTGGGACACTCATCCCTACCGGAGGACGTGGCCACCACCAGGGGGCGCCTAGACAGTTGTGAAGTCCTGGTGTGGCGGAAGTGCTGCCAGAAGAATTCCCAGGGGCACCCGGAGGGCTTCCGGGGGCTCTCTTGACACTTCCGCCACACCAGGAAGTGTCATCAAGGGGAGCACCTGGAGCTCATCCGGGTCAGTACATAAGGGACCGCCTCCTTCCAGAAGCTGAGCCAGAGTTGGGAGGAAGGAGACAAAGCTTGTGAGGAGGGGAGAGGCGGTGAGAAAGAGAGAGAAGAAAGAGAAAGAAGAAAGAGTTGGTAGAGGAAGGCATTGTGGTGCGAAAAGAAATAAAAGAAGTGTGTTTTGGACATTCTGGTGTCTGTCTGTCTGTGTCTTGGGGTATGCGTTCCACAGCTTTTATACAGTATGTTACAGAATAATGTTGAAGTGTAGGATGTGTGAAGACTGAAGCCCAAATATCCAATAAACAGTTTCACAAAAGGTACAAGAAAATAAGTATGCTTTTATTCAAGAATAAAACTGAAGAAAAAGAAATTGCTCAGTTGACATGTTGCTGAAGCCCAACTATCAGTCGGTACAAAATAAAAGACAAACACATAAGTCCATCGTCCATCTGGTATTTGTTTCTCCTGAATGGCATATAAAACTGAGAATCCTCCTGGCCGGGTAGTGCCTCCATTCTTGCATTCCTTCAATTATCTAAGGAATTATTCTCAACCCCAGGTGGGATGCCAGTCTATCCACTCTGGCACTTGAATAATATACATACACACACTATATGCAGTTTAGATTGTTGCACCCATGAAGATCCGATGCACTCACTTCTGAAATATACACTTAATTAATGTAATATTTTGAAAGTAATAATGCATTTTACTTAGTTAGGTACACTGACAGTCTAGTTTGTGGAGAGAGAGAGAGAGAGAGAGAGAGCTAGAAAGAGATGAATTACCAGGGCATCTGTATTAGTGCAGGATTTGTGTATTGAACCATAATTAAAGCTTTGGAAATCTTGCAAGGGTTAAGCTGTTCTAAATCACACTTAATGATTGTGATGTTGCTAACTGAAAGTGGTGCATAACTGAGTTATGCCTAGAGCAGAATAGTGTGAGACAGCCATACAGAAGCTTAAGCTATATGCTTAACTTATATAACACACTAGTGAAATCTCCCCTAGAGTACTGTGTTCAATTTTGGTCTCCATATTACAAAAAAGACATAGCAATGCTAAGGAAAGTCCACAGGTGTGTGACTAGGCTGATTCAGGTGCTGTGAGGTACGAGTTATGAGGAGAGACTGAAGGAGTTGAATCGTTTCTGTTTAAGCAAATGGAGATTTGAGGGGACAAGACTGAAGTGTTTAAAATTATGAAGTGAATTAGTGCAGTGGATCCCAGCTGATACTTTAAAATAAACTCTTCAACAAGAACCCAGGGACACTGTTAGAAACTTTGCACAAACATTAGAAAAATTTGCTTCACACAAAACCACAGACACATGGAATAAATGACCAAGTAGTGTTGTAGACAGCAGGACTTTAAGGACCTTTGAAACATGACATGATGTCATTTTGTAGAATCCTAGGAAGGACATGCTTTCTGTGGTGAATAGCCTATTCAGGTCAAAGGTTTTCTAATTGTCTACTCTTTATAAATAAAATTATAATGCCCTCTGTCTGTTTTTTGAATATTTTGACTTTCATTCACACTATTTATCTGTTTTACAGACTAACTGCCTAATTTCAACCCACAGAGTGCATCTTGACTGTTTTTTTTGGCAATCACACAAAAACATTTGAACCAATTTTCATGAAACTTTGCATATGGGTTGCCGTTGGTCTAACTTAAAATATAGGCTACATGGCGTTTCAGAAATTTCATTGGAGAGGGGTGCTGTAATGTGGGGGTGACCCAAAAATTGTGCAAAGACATCTGCCATTACTTACAGTTTTCGGTCGTGTGAACCAGCCTCTTCTATTTATAAACATCTCCATCACCATCTTTCCTCAATCTCAGGTAAGACTTACATCAAAAAAAATGTCACCTTAACATTTTATCAAAATCCTTTTTCAACTCTGCATTAATTATACAGTGGTTACCAACCAGTGTCCCAACCATTTATGATATTCCTGTGTCTTATTTCTTACAATGTATGAGAGCTGACAAAAAAATGAGACTGATTTTTTCCATTCAGAATCGTCTGAATCCACAGGCTTTGAACATTTTTCTTTTCTGAAGTAGCTTCCCTCACATTGAATGCTTCAAAAATGAGTAACAGAATCATCTGAGGGGAACTTCTTTCTGAATGATTGTTTTAATTTTTTTTTTTAATTTCCATCCATCCATTTTCCAACCCGCTGAATCTGAACACAGGGTCACAGGGGTCTGCTGGAGCCAATCCCAGCTAACACAGGGCACAAGGCAGGGAACCAATCCCGGGCAGGGTGCCAACCTACCGCAGGACACACACACACACACACACACCAAGCACACACTAGGGCCAATTTAGAATCGCCAATCCATCTAACCTGCATGTCTTTGGACTGTGGGAGGAAACCGGAGCGCCCGGAGGAAACCCACGCAGACACGGGGAGAACATGCAAACTCCACGCAGGGAGGACCCGGGAAGCGAACCCGGGTCTCCTAACTGCGAGGCAGCAGCGCTACCACTGCGCCACTGTGCCACCCTTTTTTTTTTTTTTTTTTTTTTTAAATTTGTTGTTTCATTATCTCCCTTCTTAAACTTAACGCAAAATTCAATCGCACACCCCTTCCATACTCTCACAGGAACGTCTTCATCTGCCACAACAGCGATATGAGGTGCTTCCACTCTCTGTGAGAGGGTGCTGACAGATACAGCGGTCCAACTGCAGGTTCAAACACATCGAAGTATGTCATTCACAAACACCTGTGCAACATTCGCATGTCTACCTCCATGACAGAAAAGCAGGGAGTGTCTCCTTACTTGTTAATCAGCCCTTGTATAATAAAGCTGAACCAAAATAAAGATAGGCCACGACAGTTTCAAAAAGATGGTTTAAATGGGGAATATGTGTGGCAAAAAATGATTCACAAAATTGCATGCATATTACTGCTGATTCAACTTAAAACCTAAAGTTCAAGGCCCTTAAAAAGTTCCATCAAAAAATTGGGCGGGGAGGTGCAAAACCAAAACCATATTATTATGCCAAAAATTTAGCTAATACAGTGGACCCTTGACTTACGAACTCAATTCGTTCATGAGGACTGGTTGTAACTCAAGTTGGTTGTAAGTCAAGACTATTTTTCCCATAAGAAATAATGGAAATACGCATAATGCGTTCTGAACCTCCCATAGCAACACTTACTTAACCTTTTCATAATAAAAAAGGGTTGTATAATGTGCATAATTTATCAAAACACCAATAATTTTTCTAATGTACTAACCAAAAAGTTATAAAAAGTGCCTAGCCTACCAGAAACAACAATTTCATACTGTACTCACCATTTAATTTGACATCTTTGGGCTGCAGGAAGGGAGGAGGAGGAGAATGAAATGGAAGGTGGTTATTGTTTGGAAGGAGCCTCCTTATACAAATCTTTTCTTTGTAAAATTGTCGAGATGGTGGATTTCGACATGCTGTACATATTAGCGAGATCGGTCACATGAACACCACTGTCATATTTCCGCACAATTTCCTTCTCCGTTTCGATTGTGATCGCTTTCTTTTCCTTCGTTACCTTCTCTTCCTTCCTTAGCAATTATCGAAAAAAAATTATATAAATCACTGCACTGACCGAAATTATGTCCACAAACACATGTATCCAGTCTCCGACAGACGCTTACGAACGCTCTCGGCTGTTTGTTTACAATCGCGCAAGCGGATACACGTGACCGCATTCAGGTCGTAATGCAAGATGTTGGTCGTAAATCAAAACAAAAATTTTGGTCGTAAATCAAGTTGTTCGCATGTCAGGCCGGTTGTATATCAAGGGTCGACTGTACTAAGAAAGTTACTTGGAGGGGGTGGGAGATAGTTGTGGTATGATTGAGGACCAACAGAGAAATTGAGCCTCACTCAGAAAAAGCAATATCTACTTTCACAAAGGGGGCAATGCCACATAATGAGGCAGACATTGTAGATGTGGCGAAGATGCCCACTATAGACAGCAACTTTATGAAGAAATGGCTAGAATGAATTACAGATAACTGAGCTATCTGTTAAATGGTAGTGCCTGAGGGGATGTGTATTACAGCTTTTATGATTTTTCTATTTTAAGAATTTCCCTCTTGGTCGACTTTTCCACTTATTTTCATTACAGCTTTACTGAAACCAGCAATAAACCTGGCTATCTGCTTATAACTTTTTGTGTCTTCTGGCGTTTTGTCGTTGACCGTGGCTTGACGGATTGATAATGGTTCACACATTAGTGTGCAGATTCTAACAAGGAAAGATTGATGAGAATTTTTTTTTTTAATAAATGAAGCACAGATGTACCAAATTAGGAAATTTGCCTATTTCCTGACGATTAACAGCAGCATGTTTTGAAAGGAGATGCCACACAGAGAGATGCCAACATGAACTTGGCCCTCTTCACAGTGGACTTTAAAGTCTGTACGCTTTAACTTGTGTCATAGGGAGCAGCTGGACAGGGAGAACTGCAAGGCAGCAGATGTCTCACATGGGATGCCCTTATGTGGCCAGAGTGGCACAGCTTCAGATTCTTGGCTATGGTTTACCTCTTTAGGAGCAATAATTCCCCAGGCTGCTAGATGGCAGCAGCTGATTTATTCTGTTGTAATTTAAGGGTTCCTCAGAGGCTCTTGGGATGTGTGGTATTTGCAGGATTCTCTGCGGCAACAGAGATGATCTGGAAGTGCTCCCTCATGTCACCCTTCTTTAAATATTTTTAACTTGCATAATCCAGAATGTGCAACAGTTTCTTCACACACGCTGTCCGACTCTTTAATGCCTTAGCTTCTCCAACTACTCCCTGTTGAAATTTCAAATACACTATTTGAAAACTGTCTAAATCAATTGCCACACTGCACTCTGTTAGTGGTAAACAGCTACTACATTCCAGATGTAAATTTGTTATCTATTTATATGGCCTTTTTTTAACAAATAAAATAGTATTACTAACCACTCACTGTGTCATCTAGCAAATGACTGGATCATCCTGCTTTAAAAGCAGAAATACACAGTTTGTAAGGTAACATAGTAAAAGAACTATTAATAGAAATGCTTGGTGGTCACTAACTAAAGTTTTACATTAAATACTTTATTACATCTATCATATGCATGGCTGCACTCAGGTCCTTATTTGTGATCCTGAGGTGGGTCATTGTCTTGTGGGTGCAGCAATGCGCTGTATCAGTGCAAGCTCCCAACCTCTCTTCCTCCTCTCTACCATTTCTTTGCTGTTCATCCTCAGAGTCTCTCACAGCAAGGCTGACCTTTTCTAACATTGTTATAAAGTCTGAGGTGGCCAGTCTTAGTGATCAAGGTACTGGCCTTACAACCAAAAAGTTCAGTCCTCATCATGGTAGAGGGTATCCATTTAACCTGCTGGGTGCCTTGTTGCAAACTACACAAATCTTAGCCCCCACACTTCAGTGCCAATATTAAGCCACTAGACACAACAGTTTTTACTGTTTCAGATTTTATCATTAAAAAAGAAAAATTACATATTGACTGGATGTGTACTTTAAATAAATGTACTTTATAAACTTCAAAAGTGGGTAAACAGTGGAAATGCATAAAAAAGTTAATGAGTATAATAGTGCTACATGCAGGCTAAAGGAACAAATTCAAGATGGGTGACACTAAACAGCAGGAAGCAAGCTCTGAAAAGGATTATGAGGCTTGCATTGACGTAACAGTCTCATCTTTCAGGCAATACAGTAAAATGAAGAACTTGAAAATATAAATAAAATGTTAAATTATTGAAGACAGCAATCAAGATCAATCCATCAATCAATATATCTCTCTATTATATAAAAAAATCCTTCTATCCTTTGACACAACAAGACTTTTTGGAGGCGAGACTTATTGGAAGAGAGATTTTTTCAAGTCCTGCGGGACGAGACTTTTTCCTTGAGATTTTTTCAAGTCATGCCCTCCTCTCAAACATTTTCAAACAAGACCACTGTCCTCTCAACTCTGTGGTCCCACAACAATTAAAGCTATGGCAAGTTCAATTTCGAAGAAACCACAATTCAGTCAGGTGTATATTTATGATCACGGAGAAGTGATGCAACATAGAATCGAAAGAGTTAAATAATCGGACTTATTAGATATTATACAGCCAATAATAGATACAAATCCATACATACAAAAGTATTGCACTTTACACGAAATTTATCTGCAAAACACGGACAAAAGAAGTTTTCTTGGATTGCTATATGAATCCGAAAGTCAGAGATATCAAAGACAGAGTGTATATTCGTGTTTATCCAAAAATAAAGCATGATTTGTGGTTTTTGTCTAATAAATCTCCTCATTCCGATCCTTTATCCTTTCCTTTGCTTTTCCCTGATGGTGAAACAGGATGGTCGTATAATATGAAACACACAAAATCGGATAAATGAATAACACCCACACAATATTTCGGGTCAAAATTAGTGATATGTCCTAATGTACTGTATTTAATCCACTTCTGTCTTCTCAACGTCTATCGCAACATTACATTATTAATGCATATCTAAAAGTTGAAGCTAATCGTCTCTTCTTTATTAAATTGAATCAAGCAAAACTTAGAATGGAACATGTGCAAGGAGTCATTGATCACACTCAAAATATCAATAGTTCCGACAAATTCAAAGTATGTAAAGCAGTATTATTACCATCATCATATCAAGGTAGTCCAAGAGCATTGCAACAGTTATATCATGATTCAATGGCAATATCCTGAACTATTCATTGGCCAGATTTATTTATTACAATGATTTCAGAAATTCGTCGATTCTTGAGAACAATGCCACCGGCTACATCGGCTCTGGATATTCCGACATTCGTAAATTTGTTTTTTATCGAAAAGTCTTAGTTTTATTGAAAGAACTCAAAATGGTGTTCGGTCAAATCAGAGCATACATTTACATGATTGAATTTCAAAAATGGGGTTTGCCTCACATGCATTTATTGGTTACTTTGCAAAATAAATTATTAACTGCTGATGATGTAGACTGCGGTGGGTTGGCACCCTGCCCAGGATTGTTTCCTGCCTTGTGCCCTGTGTTGGCTGGGATTGGCTCCGGCAGACCCCCGTGACCCTGTGTTCGGATTCAGCGGGTTGGAAAATGGATGGATGGATGATGATGTAGATTGGTTTGTCTGTGCTGAAATTCCAAACAGAGAAACCTATCCTGAATTATAGTACAGAGTCATTAAACACATCTCATGGTATGTTGGGACTCAAAAGAAAAAAAGTGTTTAAAGAAAAGTTTATTCATTAGAGAGAAAAAAGTGATATTCACTCACGGGCAGTTATACTGTATGTTGCGTTTTGACGATGTAAAAAAAAAAAAGTGAAATTTTAAAAAGTATTTACTTGTTAATATCAAAGACAAACAGAACAAAAATGCATAAAGTAACAAATACCTGTAAATGCAACATGAAATATCATTTTCTTTCAATTTATTACGTTTTACTATTTTTAACTATGGTTAATTACTCACTGAAATGTAAAATACCTAGTTCTATAATGCATATGTAACAGTTCCCATGAAAATAACAATCTCTTTAAACTGTACCTCCGGTTACCCATACCCGGGTGTCGGTGAGCGAAGCCCGCAGTGTGTGTGTGTGTAGGTGTGTGTGTATACAGGTGCTGGTCATAAAATTAGAATATCATGACAAAGTTGATTTATTTCAGTAATTCCATTCAAAAAGTGAAACTTGTATATTAGATTCATTCATTACACACAGGCTGATGTATTTCAAATGTTTGGCTCTCTACTAATGTGCTTGGACACAGAGCTCTGTGAACAGCCAGCCTCTTAAGCAATGACCTTTTGTGTCTTGCCCTCCTTGTGCAAGGTGTCAATGGTCGTCTTTTGGACAACTGTCAAGTCAGCAGTCTTCCCCATGATTGTGTAGCCTACAGAACTAGACAGAGAGACCATTTAAAGGCTTTTGCAGGTGTTTTGAGTTAATTAGCTGATTAGAGTGTGGCACCAGGTGTCTTCAATATTGAACCTTTTCACAATATTCTAATTTTCCGAGATACTGAATTTGGGACTTTCATTAGTTGTCAGTTATAATCATCAACATTAAAAGAAATAAACATTTGAAATACATCAGTCTGTGTGTAATGAATGAATCTAATATACAAGTTTCACTTTTTGAATGAAATTACTAAAATAAATCAACTTTGTCATGATATTCTAATTTTATGACCAGCACCTGTATATACAGGGTATATATGAGCAAAGGTCTGTGATATGGTTTGCATATTTGTAGCTGGAAATCCACAAAGGGAGAAAATTAATTATGTATCTTAAAACTAAGCTTTTGACTCCTGGTAGGAATCATCATCAGAAGAAAATGGTTAAACTTACAGGAATCCAAGGCAATACACAGCAAATAAAGAGGTGAGATGAATGCAGAGTTCAGAGGGTGTTGGTCATAAAAGTTTTATTTATTATGTGCATGTCCTTTTCAAGCCTGCATATGCTGGGTTCATGTCCAAATGTCTGTTAATGGTGTTTTCATTGGATAGCCATGATTCAGCCAATTCTCTGGCACTTTTAGTGTTAGTCTTGAATTTAACTTGCAGAGTCCCATTTAAACGTGTGTCCGGTCAAATTGGTATGTGTGTAAATCAGAGACAGTGGGTCCTTTCTTCTGACTGCAATACAATAGTTCCTGCATACAAGTGGCAAGAGTTTTTGATGTACATGCATGTACATTTACACACACACATATTCTCTATATACTGTATACAGTTAGGTCCATAAATATTTGGACAAAGGCAACTTTTTTCTAATTTTGGTTCTGTACATTACCACAATGAATTTTAAATGAAACAACTCAGATACAGTTGAAGTGCAGACTTTCAGCTTTAATTCAGTGGGGTGAACAAAACGATTGCATAAAAATGTGAGGCAACTAAAGCATTTTTTTAACACAATCCCTTCATTTCAGGGGCCTCAAAAGTAATTGGACAAATTAAATAACTGGAAATAAAATGTTCATTTCTAATACTTGGTTGAAAACCCTTTGCTGGCAATGACAGCCTGAAGTCTTGAACTCATGGACATCACCAGATGCTGGGTTTCCTCCTTTTTAATGCTCTGCCAAGCCTTTACTGCAGCGGCTTTCAGTTGCTGTTTGTTTGTGGGCCTTTCTGTCTGAAGTTTAGTCTTCAACAAGTGAAATGCATGCTCAATTGGGTTAAGATCAGGTGACTGACTTGGCTATTCAAGAATTTTCCACTTCTTTGCTTTAATAAACTCCTGGGTTGCTTTGGCTGTATGTTTTGGGTCATTGTCCATCTGTATCATGAAACGCCGCCAAATCAATTTGACTGCATTTTCTGGATTTGAGCAGACAGTATGTCTCTGAACACCTCAGAATTCATTCGGCTGCTTCTGTCCTGTGTCACATCATCGATAAACACTAGTGTCCCAGTGCCACTGGCAGCCATGCACGCCCAAGCCATCACACTGCCTCCACCGTGTTTTACAGATGATGTGGTATGCTTTGGATAATGAGCTGTTCCACGCCTTCTCCATACTTTTTTCTTGCCATAATTCTGGTATAGGTTGATCTTGGTTTCATCTGTCCAAAGAATGTTTTTCCAGAACTGTGCTGGCTTTTTTAGATGTTCTTTAGCAAAGTCCAATCTAGCCTTTCTATTCTTGAGGCTTATAGAGAGGCTTGCACCTTGCAGTGCACCCTCTGTATTTACTTTCATGCAGTCTTCTCTTTATGGCAGATTTGGATATCAATACGCCTACCCACTGGAGAGTGTTGTTCACTTGCTTGGCTATTGTGAAGGGGTTTCTCTTCACCATGGAAATGATTCTGTGATCATCCACCACTGTTGTCTTCCGTGGACGTCCAGGTCTTTTAGCGTTGCAAAAAGTTCACCAGTTCTTGCTTTCTTTCTCAGGATGTACCAAACTGTAGATTTTGCCACTCGTAATATTGTAGCAATTTCTCGGATGGGTCTTCTTTCACCTGCATGGAGAGCTCCTTTGACTGCATGTTGTCTGTTCACAGCAAAATCTTCCACATGCAAACACCACACCTCAAATCATATCCAGGCCTTTTATCTGCTTAATTGATAATGACATAATGACGGATTTGCCCACACCTGCCCATGAAATAGCCTTTGAGTCAATTGTCCAATTACTTTTGAGCCCCTGAAATGAAGGGATTGTGTTAAAAAAACGATTTAGTTGCCTCACATTTTTATGCAATCGTTTAGTTCACCCCACTGAATTAAAGCTGAAAGTCTGCACTTCAACAGCATCTGAGTTGTTTCATTTAAAATTCATTGTGGTAATGTACAGAACCAAAATTAGAAAAAAGTTGTCTGTGTCCAAATATTTATGGACCTAACTGTATATATAGGGGGGTATATATAGGGGTATAGAAGGCACCCTATGTGCAGGCCATGTGCACAGAAGTAAGGTAATGCTAGAACTGAAAAGGGCCTTCCCAAAACTGATGCCACAAAGTTGGAAGCACACAATTGTCTAAAGTGTCATTGTAGGTAGTAGCATTCACAGTACCCTACACTGGAACCAGAGGGCCAAGCACAAACCCTGGAAAATAGCCTCCTCCACCAAACTTTACAGTAGGTGCTATACAGTCTGTAAGGTAGCACTATCCTGGCATCTGCTAAACTCCGATTCGTCCATCAGAGAGCCAGATAGTGACGCATGATTCATCACTCCAAAAAACATGTTTATATTGCTTCTACTTCACAATAATAGCACTTACAGTGCATCCGGAAAGTGTTCACAGCACATCACTTTTTCCACATTTTGTTATGTTACAGCCTTATTCCAAAATGGATTAAATTCATTTTTTTCCTCAGAATTCTACACACAACACCCCATAATGACAACGTGAAAAAAGTTTAATTGAGGTTTTTGCAAATTTATTAAAAATAAAAAAACTGAGAAATCACATGTACATAAGTATTCACAGCCTTTGCTCAATACTTTGTCGATACACCTTTGGCAGCATTTACAGCCTCAAGTCTTTTTGAATATGATGCCACAAGCTTGGCACACCTATCCTTGACCAGTTTCGCCCATTCCTCTTTGCAGCACCTCTCAAGCTCCATCAGGTTGGATGGGACGCGTCGGTGCACAGCCATTTTAAGATCTCTCCAGAGATGTTCAATCGGATTCAAGTCTGGGCTCCAGCTGGGCCACTCAAGGACATTCACAGAGTTGTCCTGAAGCCACTCCTTTGATATCTTGGCTGGGTGCTTAGGGTCGTTGACCTGCTGAAAGATGAACCGTCGCCCCAGTCCGAGGTCAAGAGCGCTCTGGAGCAGGTTTTCATCCAGGATGTCTCTGTACATTGCTGCAGTCATCTTTCCCTTTATCCTGACTAGTCTCCCAGTCTCTGCCGCTGAAAAACATCCCCACAACATGATGCTGCCACCACCATGCTTCACTGTAGGGATGGTATTAGATAGATAGATAGATAGTATTGGCCTGGTGATGAGCGGTGCCTGGTTTCATCCAAACATGACGCCTGGCATTCACACCAAAGAGTTCAATCTTTGTCTCATCAGACCAGAGAATTTTCTTTCTCATGGTCCGAGAGTCCTTCAGGTGCCTTTTGGCAAACTCCAGGCGGGCTGCCATGTGCCTTTTACTAAGGAGTGGCTTCCGTCTGGCCACTCTACCATACAGGCCTGATTGGTGGATTGCTGCAGAGATGGTTGTCCTTCTGGAAGGTTCTCCTCTCTCCACAGAGGACCTCTGGAGCTCTGACAGAGTGACCATTGGGTTCTTGGTCACCTCCCTGACTAAGGCCCTTCTCCCACGATCGCTCAGTTTAGATGGCCGGCCAGCTCTAGGAAGAGTTCTGGTGGTTTCAAACTTCTTCCACTTACGGATGATGGAGGCCACTGTGTTCATTGGGACCTTCAAAGCAGCAGAAATTTTTCTGTAACCTTCCCCAGATTTGTGCCTAGAGACAATCCTGTCTCGGAGGTCTACAGACAGTTCCTTTCACTTCATACTTGGTTTGTGCTCTGACATGAACTGTCAACTGTGGGACCTTATATAGACAGGTGTGTGCCTTTCCAAAGCATGTCTAATCAACTGAATTTACCACAGGTGGACTCCAATTAAGTTGCAGAAACATCTCAAAGATGATCAGGGGAAAGAAACAGGATGCACCTGAGCTCAATTATGAGCTTCATGGCAAAGGCTGTGAATACTTATGTACATGTGCTTTCTCAAATTTTTTATTTTTAATAAATTTGCAGGGCAGCACGGTGGCGCAGTGGGTAGCGCTGCTGCCTCGCAGTTGGGAGACCTGGGTTCGCTTCCCGGGTCCTCCCTGCGTGGAGTTTGCATGGTGTCTGCGTGGGTTTCCTCCGGGCGCTCCGGTTTCCTACCACAGTCCAAAGACATCCAGGTTAGGTGGATTGGAGATTCTAAATTGGCCCTAGTATGTGCTTGGTGTGTGGGTGTGTTTGTGTGTCCCCTGCGGTGGGTTGGCACCCTACTCGGGATTGGTTCCTGCCTTGTGCCCTGTGTTGGCTGGGATTGGCTCCAGCAGACCCCCGTGACCCTGTGTTCGGATTCAGCGGGTTGGATAGATGGATGGATAAATTTGCAAAAATCTCTTTTTTAAACTTTTTTCATGTTGTCATTATGGGGTGTTGTGTGTAGAATTCTGAGGAAAAAAATGAATTTAATTCATTTTGGAATAAGGCTGTAACATAGCAAAATGTGGAAAAAGTGATGCGCTGTGAATACTTTCCAGATGCACTGTACAGTTGACAGTGGCAGATCTAGCAGAGTACAAATTTCACATGCTGACTTGTAGCAAAGGTGGTGTCTATGAAAGTGCCATATTTAAAGTCACTGAGCTCTTCAGTGTGACCATTTCTATTGCCTCTATTTGTCAATGGAAACTGCATGGCTATGTACTTGACTTTATGCACTTGTTAACAATGAGTGTAGCATAGACCCCTGACCCCAATAATTCGAGGAATATCCATATACTTTTGGAAATATAGTGCAGATTTAAATGGAAAGTAAAATGAGTTTCGCCACCACTTGCTGTTCAGTAAAATTTATTGGCTATGAACAGTCTAAACTGAAATGTCAACTCCTCAAGTTTAGAACTGAATGGCTTTGAGGTGTAAAAGGACAAATCACAATAACACTGAAAGAAAATGCACAGTAAACACATTGCACAACCTGAAACAGATACTGCACTAACCACCATGAGGGGAGGTGTTTGTGTCTTGTTACAGTTTTGCACTGACTAGCAAACAGAGTGTGAGAATTACTGTGTTACAAAAAAGACCTGGAGATAATTTTTTAGATAAGGATGTAGTCAGGGTCAGCAAAGGGTCAATACTGGGAGAACAAAAATAATCAAACAGCCAAAAATCAAAGGGAAAGAAGTTAATCAGGAGTCAAAGGCAAAACAAAAGCCAGAAACCAGAAATCAGTTCTAACACAGGGGCTTACTTGGTAAATAAGCTAACTGCACTAAAGAGAAATGGAATGTACAGCATCCACTGTGGGATAATGCATAGTGAAGCTATTGCGTATTTGTAGTGTCACTTCCGTAAACATCACAAGTATGATGAGCAAAGTCGCATGGCACCTCCTAACAGCAGTGCATAAACAAAGAAAATAAAATTAGTAATAAAAATAAACATTTTCAAACTTAGTCTGAATGAGAAATAAACCTCAAAAATGGAATCCTGAGGTAAAAAAAAAACCCACACACACACATATATATATATGTATATATATATATATATATATATATATATATATATATATATATGTATATATATATATATATATATATATATATGTATATATATATGTATATATATATATATGTATATATATATATGTATATATATATATATATGTATATATATATATATATATATATATATATATATGTATATATATATATATATATATATATGTATATATATATAATAATAATAATAATATGTATATATATATATATATGTATATATATATGTATATATATATATATGTATATATATGTATATATATATATATATATATATATATATATATATATATATTTATGTGTGTGTGTATATATATATATATACAGTGGTGCCTCGCATAAAGAACGCCTCACACAGCGAACGCTGCACACAACGAACTTCATTTCATGATTCATACAACGAACTTCGTTTCACACAACGAAGTCGCCCGAGCTTCCACGACCGCTTTGCCCGAGCTTCCACGATCGCTGCCGATGTATTGCATCCTTCCGCGCAGGCACTGCAGGCAGTCGTTAGTCACTGCGCTTAACTTAAGCACGTATCGCGGCAATCTTTCTTCATTACGAATTAAATCACGCACGTATCACGGCAGTCGTCCTTTTAAGTTAAACTCAATATTTTTTTTATATCATGGCTTCTAAAAAAAGCAGGAAGGTGATTTCTGTTGAAATGAAACAGGAAATAATTAGAAGGAGTGAATGTGGGGTAAAACAGTGTGACCTCGTCAAAGAGTTTGGCCTCAGCAAGACCACCATTTTCACCATTTTGACAAATAAGGATGCAATCAAATCAGCCAAAGTAGCCAAAGGAGTATCAAAACTATTTCATGAAAAACATAGGTCTTCAATCCACGAGGAAATGGAGAGGCTATTAGCGATTTGGATTAAGGACAGGCAGGTGAAAGGTGACGTAACAACCCAAGATATTATCTGTCACAAAGCCAAGAGAATTTATGACGATCTAAAGAAAAACGTCCCTGGAAGTAGCAGCAATCAAGATAATGAAGAAGAATTCAAAGCCAGCAGGGGGTGGTTTTTTAGATTTAAGAAAAGGTGTGGAATCCACAGCGTTACTATGCATGGTGAGGCTGGCAGTGCTGACAAGAAAGAAGCAGAAAAGTTCTCTATTAACTTTCAAAAATGTATTAAGGATGAAGGATACTGCCCACAACAAGTGTTCAATGCCGATGAAACGGGTCTTTTCTGGAAAAGAATGCCGAGCAGAACCTTCATTACAAAAGAGGAGAAGAAATTGCCAGGACACAAAGCCATGAAGGACAGACTTACCCTTATGTTTTCGTCTAATGCCAGCGGAGACCTCAAGATCAAACCTCTATTGGTTTATCACTCTGAAAATCCCAGAATTTTCAAGAAAAATAACGTTATTAAGTCCAAACTGCCCGTCCATTGGAAGTCCAATCAAAAAGCCTGGGTGACCCAAGTTATCTTCAACGAATGGATTCTGGAAACCTTTGCTCCTGCCGTGAAGAAATTCTTGCTGGAAAAAGAACTGCCGCTCAAAGCCCTTCTGATACTTGACAATGCCCCTTCTCACTCAAAAGACCTAGAGGAAATATTGCAGGAAAATTATCCTTTTATCAAGGTGCAGTATTTGCCACCAAACACCACATCCATTCTTCAGCCAATGGATCAGCAAGTTATTGCGAACTTTAAAAAACTATACACTAGAGCCCTCTTTAATAAGGTGTTTGAAGAATGCGAGTTTGGTGGAGACAATATGACTGTCCGAAAGTTTTGGAAGGAGAAATTTGATGTCCTTATGGCAATACGACTTATACAGAAGGCCTGGGAAGAAGTGTCACAAAGGACCCTCATTTCTGCTTGGAAGATGCTTGTGCCTTCGTGGACCCAGGAAGAAGCAGTAGTTGATGACACAGAAGTGGTGAAGGACATCATCACAGTGGCCCAAAGGTTGGAATTAGAGGTAGAGGAAGAGGATGTAGAGGAGCTTATTGAGGAACACGAAGAAGAGCTGACAACTGAAGAGCTCCAAGCACTTCTGGTCCAGCAACAGGACAATGCTCAAAGGGAAGTGTCATCTGATAACGAGGAGCAACAATCAACCAATCCCAACTGCTGACATCAAGAACATCCTGGTCAAATGGAAAGCAGTTCAGGAGTTTACCAATGCCCACTATCCGGATTCAGCTGAAGCAAACAGGATCAACGATCTTTACTCCGATACTCTTGTCCGTTATTTCCGGCAGATGTTGAAGAAAAGAGAAAAACAAACGACTTTGGACAGGTTTTTCATGAAACCATCGGCCAAAAAGCAGAAAATGGATGAAGATGTGCAAGATTCGGTAGACTCTACTTAGTCTGTCTTAAAATTTAAAAAATGTGTGTTTTTTTTAAAAAAAATTATGTTTTTAGATGTATCTAAATAAAAATAATAACAAAAAATTTATCTTTTTTTATGTCATCTTAGCATATTTTATGCTACAGAACGAATTATTTTTTTTAACATGTATTGTTATGGGAAAACGCGTTTCACATAACGAACTTTTCGCATAACAAACTTGCTCCTGGAACCAATTAAGTTCGTTGTGTGAGGCACCACTGTATATATATATATATATATATATGTATATATATATATATATATGTGTATATATATATATATATATATATATATATATATATATATACAGTGGTGTGAAAAACTATTTGCCCCCTTCCTGATTTCTTATTCTTTTGCATGTTTGTCACACAAAATGTTTCTGATCATCAAACACATTTAACCATTAGTCAAATATAACACAAGTAAACACAAAATGCAGTTTGTAAATGGTGGTTTTTATTATTTAGGGAGAAAAAAAAATCCAAACCTACATGGCCCTGTGTGAAAAAGTAATTGCCCCCTGAACCTAATAACTGGTTGGGCCACCCTTAGCAGCAATAACTGCAATCAAGCGTTTGCGATAACTTGCAATGAGTCTTTTACAGCGCTCTGGAGGAATTTTGGCCCACTCATCTTTGCAAAATTGTTGTAATTCAGCTTTATTTGAGGGTTTTCTAGCATGAACCGCCTTTTTAAGGTCATGCCATAGCATCTCAATTGGATTCAGGTCAGGACTTTGACTAGGCCACTCCAAAGTCTTCATTTTGTTTTTCTTCAGCCATTCAGAGGTGGATTTGCTGGTGTGTTTTGGGTCATTGTCCTGTTGCAGCACCCAAGATCGCTTCAGCTTGAGTTGACGAACAGATGGCCGGACATTCTCCTTCAGGATTTTTTGGTAGACAGTAGAATTCATGGTTCCATCTATCACAGCAAGCCTTCCAGGTCCTGAAGCAGCAAAACAACCCCAGACCATCACACTACCACCACCATATTTTACTGTTGGTATGATGTTCTTTTTCTGAAATGCTGTGTTCCTTTTACGCCAGATGTAACGGGACATTTGCCTTCCAAAAAGTTCAACTTTTGTCTCATCAGTCCACAAGGTATTTTCCCAAAAGTCTTGGCAATCATTGAGATGTTTCTTAGCAAAATTGAGACGAGCCCTAATGTTCTTTTTGCTTAATAGTGGTTTGCGTCTTGGAAATCTGCCACGCAGGCCGTTTTTGCCCAGTCTCTTTCTTATGGTGGAGTCGTGAACACTGACCTTAATTGAGGCAAGTGAGGCCTGCAGTTCTTTAGACGTTGTCCTGGGGTCTTTTGTGACCTCTCGGATGAGTCGTCTCTGCGCTCTTGGGGTAATTTTGGTCGGCCGGCCACTCCTGGGAAGGTTCACCACTGTTCCATGTTTTTGCCATTTGTGGATAATGGCTCTCACTGTGGTTCGCTGGAGTCCCAAAGCTTTAGAAATGGCTTTATAACCTTTACCAGACTGATAGATCTCAATTACTTCTGTTCTCATTTGTTCCTGAATTTCTTTGGATCTTGGCATGATGTCTAGCTTTTGAGGTGCTTTTGGTCTACTTCTCTGTGTCAGGCAGCTCCTATTTAAGTGATTTCTTGATTGAAACAGGTGTGGCAGTAATCAGGCCTGGGGGTGGCTACGGAAATTGAACTCAGGTGTGATACACCACAGTTAGGTTATTTTTTAACAAGGGGGCAATTACTTTTTCACACAGGGCCATGTAGGTTTGGATTTTTTTTCTCCCTAAATAATAAAAACCATCATTTAAAAACTGCATTTTGTGTTTACTTGTGTTATATTTGACTAATGGTTAAATGTGTTTGATGATCAGAAACATTTTGTGTGACAAACATGCAAAAGAATAAGAAATCAGGAAGGGGGCAAATAGTTTTTCACACCACTGTATACACATACATTGTGACAGATAGGGGGCGCTGTCGACCCCTGAACCCTCAGACAACACATTGAGACACCAGTTAAAAGTCCAATAATTTAATTTATTATAATATTGATGTGCACAAAGAACCTCCATTCCACAATACTCAATAATAAATCAATAACAACAACCACACTAATCAATAACAATTCCTCTACTCCCAGCAGCTCTGTTCCACTCCCTCCCAACTCAGCTCACTGCTGGGATTTCCCACAGTCCTTTTATATATTCAGCCAGGAAGTACTTCGCTTCTTCCGTCCTTGTGATGAGGTAGTACCTCCCGGCTATATGGAAAATACAAATCTCCGTGCCTCCTTGCAGCGTCTCCTGGGCCCCCCACGGTATCCAGCAGGGCTGTGAAGTAAAACTCCAATGTCCATGATGCCCTGTGGGAATTCGGGGCCCCTCCATGTTGCAGGGAGGACTCCATCTAGCGGCGTGGGGGTATTGGCCGGGATAAGCTGCCGGCCATATATCACAACGTACATACACATGCAAACACATACAGTATAGTGTGTGTAATAAAGATGACTCAACAGAAACAGAGATGCATGCAAAACTCAAATATAATTTCTAAACGGTGTAAGAAAGAGGGAGTTTTGCTAATTAAAAAGAAAACTTTAAAATCTGTGTAACAAAGAGGGAGAAGACTGTTGTACTGTGTACTTATTAACATGTATTATGAACAATTGGTATTCACCACAGATGACTACTGGGAAATTTTATATTTGGATAAGGTATTTGTAATCAAGAAAAATATAGAAATAAAAGAAAACCATTTTTAAACAGAACCATAGGTTTTATGCACACAGAGCTTGATTTAAAAAATAAATGTAGTTACTGCCAATTATTCACATTTAGCCACTTTTCCATAGAAATGGTTTTCTCTGGGATCATAGGCAACCCTTTTCTAATCTTGATATTGTAAAATGCTGCCAATACAAACCATAAAAGAAGCATTGAAGCAATCTTGAAAGATTTAATTTACAGAAGAAATAATGTGAATGCACTAACAGATATGTACAGCATATATTTATATGTATATTTTCAATGATCTTCAAGTCTGGAGATTGTGAAGGTCATTCCAAAACTTTCACCTTGTGTTTCCTAATTCGGTGGAGCCCATTCTCCTCTCTATCGGCCCAATTTTTCCTGTTCCATTAGCTGCCACACAACTCCATAGCATAACCCCACCCCTTTATTTAATAGTTGGCAAGATGTTCTTTTCTTCAAATTCTGCTCCTTTTTTTTCTCTCCAAGCAAATATTTTATGGTTGTGACTAAAGAGTTTGATGTGAACTTTCTCTGTCCAAAACACTTGGCTCCAAAATGCTTGTGTCTTGTGCAGATATTGTTTTGCATACTGGTTTATATGATTAGATTGCAGGTAAGATTAATTAGCTCTTCAGTGAAGGCCATGTCCATGTAAGTAACACTGTACAGTGAAGCAGTGCGCAACCACTCTTTGCTTAGTCATATGGGAGTGTTGCTTTGCCTTCCTGCAGTGTATCGGTTGTTCTTTTTTGAGTTTTATTGGTCTTCCAGATCTTACAATGACCTCCACAGGTCCCCTTAAATGACATTTTGGACTACAGAAATTGCTAGCTAGAAGTAATGCTTTCCCCCACTTTACAGGCTTCAATTAGTTTAATTTTCAGATCCTGTTATTTGCTTAGAAGAGCCCATGTTTTTTTAGGTTTGTACAATGTTTGAGGAGTTAATTTATTAGGCTCTGGAGCTGTCATCAGCTAACAATTCCTAATGACAATTCTTGACCAGACTAAAACCTAACATGCTAAGCCAGATCAGACTAACACCTAACAAGTTCTGAGACCTTACGGCTCAAATGGGGCTTGAAATGTTGCAAATTAGGGTTAGGTTTTTTTTTTTTTTTTACACTTTTTAGCTCATTAAAATATCATAACTGTACATTAACAGTTTCAGAAAAATGCTGTTTTGGTTTGTTTGCTGTCACAGTTGTATTGTATCAACAAAATATGTACAGTAATCCCTCGCTATATCGCGCTTTGACTTGCGCGGCTTCACTCAATCGCGGATTTTACATGTAAGCATATTTAAATATATATCGCGGATTTTTTGCTGGTTAGCGGATTTCTGCGGACAATGGGTCTTTTAATTTCTGGTACATGCTTCCTCAGTTGGTTTGCCCAGTTGATTTCATACAAGGGACGCTATTGGCAGATGGCTGAGAAGCTACCCAACCAGAGCCTGTATTACGTATTAAATAAAACTCCTGAAATATATTGTGAGCACGGGGGCTGTTTGCACCCCTAGAGGATACGGCTGCTCCTCAAAAAATGCTGAAAGACTACCTTCACATTGCTGCCATCCTTGCTGGGCTTACATGTGGCTGCTTTGTCAAGCGATATGCTTCCTGCACGGTGCTTCGCATACTTAAAAGATCAAACCGCACGTATTGATTTTGGATTGTTTACTTTTCTGTCTCTCTTGCTCTGACATTCCCTGCTCCTGAAGGAGGGGGTGTGAGCAGGGGGGCTGTTCGCACCCCTACACGATACGGACTCTCGTCTAAAAATGCTGAAAGATTATCTTCACATTGCTCCCTTCCGGCTTTGTCAAGCGACATGCTTCCCGCACAGTGCTTCGCATACTTCAAAGCTTGAACGGCACGTATCGATTTTTGATTGTTTGTTTTTCTCTGTCTCTCTCACTCTCTCTGACATTCTCTGCTCCTGACAGAGCGGGTGTGAGCAGAGGGGCTGTTCGCATACTGGCCTAGAGGATACGGACGCTCCTCTAAAAAATGCTGAAAGACTACCTTCATTTTGTTCTCTTCCTTGCAGCTGCTTTATACGGCGGTGCTTCGCATACTTAAAAGCCAAAGAGCCCTACTGATTTTTGATTGTTTGCTTTTTTCTCTCTCTCTCTCTTTGAAGAGGAAGATATGTTTGCATTCTTTTAATTGTGAGACGGAACTGTCATCTCTGTCTTGTCAAGGAGCACAGTTGAAACTTTTGAAAAAGAGACAAATGTTTGTTTGCAGTGTTTGAATAAAGTTCCTGTCTCTCTACAACTTGCTGTGTTTCTGTGCAAATCTGTGACCCAAGCATGACAATATAAAAATAACCATATAAACATATGGTTTCTACTTCGCGGATTTTCACCTTTCGCGGGGGGTTCTGGAACGCAACCCCCGCGATCGAGGAGGGATTACTGTAATTTGACCAGGGCAAATGTTTGCATGGAACTGTATTTGCATGTTTTCTTTTATCATAAAATGCTCTCCTGACCTATATTTGTTTCATAAACCTTAGAAAAAGCACCTTTTGTCATTTTTTTATATTCTAGTTGGGATATTCAAGCATAATGAGCAACTAAAGCCGATTACTTATAAAATTAGGGCAAGAAAATAATACTTACATGTAAACAAACTTTTTTTAAAATGCTTTACACTGTGGAGGATTGCCGGCTTTCCAGTCCGGCCCTCACCCCCAGGCCGCTAGGAGGAGCCCTCCGGACAGCATATTCGTGCCCCGAGTTCCAGCAGGGCCTTATGGACTTTGTAGTGTTGTGACACAGCCCTGCTGGATACCTTGGGGGCCGCCAGGAGTCACTGTAGGGGGGCTAGTGGGCTCTTGCATGCCCTATAACCCGGGAGTGCTTGTCAGTCACGTGACTGGATGAAGCGACGTGCTCCCGGGATGAAGAAGTGGACTGTTTGCCCTGACCCGGAAGGAAATGGACTTGTGGGTTGTGCTTGGAACCACTTCCGGGTCAGGAGCTATAAAAGGACTAAGGAAAGCCCAGAACACTGAGCTGAGCTGGGAGGTAGGGTGGCGAAGTGTCTGGGCGAGGAGGATTGTGTTTATTGAGAGTTTATTGTAGTTAATGAGTGTGGTGTGTGGAGTGCTTTGTGCACTGTACAACAGAAAAATAAATAGTTATTGTACTTTCACCTGGTCTCAAGAGTGGTACCTGAGGGTTCGAGAGGTGGACAAACGCTATATCTGCTACAACACTTATTTTCTACTTATCAACAATTTATTGCTTTTATCAATCATTCTTTTAATTTACATTTATAGGTTCTTTATCATTAATACAAAAGCAAACAAAATTAAACAAAGACCTGTATTTACGTTTGTTTCATAAATCCCAGTTACCGGCTGTTGATTTAGATTTTAGCAGCTGATTTAAAACACTGCTCTGTTTCAGTACTCTCAAATTTGAAATATCTTCAGAAATTACAGGTACATCTTTGTCTTGATCAGTATTGTCCGATTCTGCTTCATCATCTGACAATGTGCAAAGCAGAGCATCATTTTCATAGGTTGGAAAATAATACCTACAAGTAAAATATGAGAAAATTACACAAAATTTTAAACCATATTAAATAACTTTGCTCTCAAAATTAAATTATTTAATGTTAAGCAAACAATATTTTAAACATTAGAAAAATCCATCACCATACAATTATGAAATGCATACACTACCGGTCAAAAGTTTTAGAACACCTCAGTTTTTCTTCAAATTTAATCCGTTAAAATGCAATGAATAACCTAAAATGGTGAAAAAGTAAGGAGTAAACTGCCAGAAATTTCAATTGAAAGTTTACATCAGTAAACACTGAAAATAAAGGGACATTTCAGAATATTACAAATAGGCCTTCTGCGGGGAAGAAATAATAGGTTACAACCTGCAGATGTTCTACAGCAATGAAAGTAAATGAAGCCTTGCAAGATGAAGCAAAAAATTTACACAGATGTCCCAACTTCTGTTGATTACTTAAAAATCCTCTGTCTGCTTTAAAGCAGAGTTGGAACAGACTACTGTATGTTACTACATCCTCTGAAGAATATTAAATTGGAAGAAAAACTGGAAATACTGAGGTTTTCTAAAGCTTCTGACAGCAGTGTATATTAAAACATTTAACAAATTCTCATAATGTTTAAACCAGATACACTGAAACTTTTTATAATGAAGCTGTCAATACAAATAGACTAATTTTCATGTTATATTTTTCATGAAGAGCATTACTTCAACTCATGTTATCAACATGCAAAAATAAAATGTATATCTTATTGGAAGTCTGTAAGAATTTATGCTCATCTATACCTATTCATACAAACAGATTTTAAATTTATTTAAAAAATATAAATTATAATACAGTAATCCCTCCTCCATCGCGGGGGTTGCGTTCCAGAGCCACCCGCGAAATAAGAAAATCCGCGAAGTAGAAACCATATGTTTATGTGGTTATTTTTATATTGTCATGCTTGGGTCACAGATTTGCGCAGAAACACAGGAGGTTGTAGAGAGACAGGAACGTTATTCAAACACTGCAAACAAACATTTGTCTCTTTTTCAAAAGTTTAAACTGTGCTCCATAACAAGACAGAGATGACAGTTCAGTCTCACAATTAAAAGAATGCAAACATATCTTCCTCTTCAAAGGAGCAAATAAATCAATATGGCTGTTTGGCTTGTAAGTATGCGAAGCACCGCGGCACAAAGCTGTTGAAGGCGGCAGCTCACACCCCCTCCGTCAGGAGCAGAGAGAGAGAGAGAGAGAGTTAGAGAGAGATAGAGAGAGACAGATTAAAAAATCTATACGTGCCCTTTGAGCTTTTAAGTATGCGAAGCACCGTGCAGCATACTTAAAAGCTGCACACAGAAGGTAGCAAAGTGAAGATAATCTTTCAGCATTTTTAGACGAGCGTCCGTATCGTCTAGGTGTGCAAACAGCCCCCCTGCTCACACCCCCTACGTCAGGATCACAGATAGTCAGCGCAAGAGACAGAGAAAAGTAAGCTGGGTAGCTTCTCAGCCATCTGCCAATAGCATCCCTTGTATGAAATCAAGTGGGCAAACCAACTGAGGAAGCATGTACCAGAAATTAAAAGACCCATTGTCCTCAAAAACCCGCGAAGCAGCGAAAAATCCGCGATATATATTTAAATATGCTTACATATAAAATCCGCGATGGAGTGAAGCCGCGAAGGGCGAAGCGCGATATAGCGAGGGATTACTGTATATTCATTTTAGTTTGTTTACATTCAGATAGTTAAAGGATAAGTTTAATCTGAATAATACCTATTTCTTTGTAATCACTGTATATACTAATTTGTGAAATAAAATTATGTTCTGAAATTAATCTTTTTTTTAAATAAATTTTAAAAATACATTGTCTGTCCATACAGCTTACAATTGGACTAATGGATACACAGGTTTATAGGTGAATGACCTATTAACACTTATCAAATACATCCACTTTGAAGGCAGCAAAGGTTTTGATTTAAGAAAATATGCCTTTTGCGTTTATGAGGCATCCTTGTGATAATGAAAGGAAACTAGAAATAGTTACTTGAGCAGAGATTATTGGAACTTTTTCTTTTGAAGTAAGAATACATTTCCCTTTCGCTTGCCTGCTCACAGCCCAGGTCATGGGTGGAGTTATGACAACATGGTAAGATAGATAGATAGATAGATAGATAGATAGATAGATAGATAGATAGATAGATAGATAGATAGATAGATAGATAGATAGATAGATAGATAGATAGATAGATACTTTATTAATCCCAATGGGAAATTCACAAATAAGATAAATAAATAAATAAATAAATAAGAGCCCAGTGCCAAGCTATATTTTACTTATAATCCTACTTTTTCCTCTGTAATTCTGTTTTTTCAACAGTTATGTTTAATTTTTGTTTGTATATCCATTTTCTTGTCTGTTTCCATTTTTTTTTTGGATTGTGCTCTAATTTTTGTTTGTGTTTTGCTTTCTGGGGCCACTGCAGATATTTTTACAGTCAAGATAATTCAAACTTTAAGGTATGTATCTTCTGCCTTAAGAAAAAGTTGTGTTGAGCTGACAGTTATGAAGTTAAACAATGAAGAGTCTTTCTTCGAAGTAAAGTATTGGAATGAATTTGGAAAGCACATTTGTACCAGGAAGGGTAACCCATTAAGAAGTAAAGCTTTATATTTGAACCCAAAGTAGTCAATCATTAAAACACCATGAAATAACTTATCTAGCAACACAGCTCACATCAACAAAGTATGAATATTACTGAAATTTACCTCACAATATTGTGGAATGAAAACCAAAAGTAACAAAAATAATTTTACACAATTAAAATTACAAAGCTCCATTGAGCTCCATATATACTGTAAATAAATATGATTCAGATGAATCAATTATAGATGAAGATGAGAAGGA
This sequence comes from Erpetoichthys calabaricus, assembly GCF_900747795.2. NCBI lineage: Eukaryota > Metazoa > Chordata > Cladistia > Polypteriformes > Polypteridae > Erpetoichthys > Erpetoichthys calabaricus. The sequence continues at coordinate 208,544,863 of NC_041394.2, read as the reverse complement.
CAGAAAATAAAATTTAAAAGGAATCAATGTGAAACTGCAAAGCAATGAAAAGTTTAAAAAGACTCACAAAATTGACATGTTTTATCAGTTTCATACAAAAACCTGCCAACATACCTGTATATCTTATTTTTTGAAAACGCATTTCTTATGTTCAGATTAATCAGACATATACAGAATATACTCTAAATTTTACAGGTCTGAGGAATATACAGTACTTTTACAGTTTTAATGAGATATACAGTACTTACTGTGGCTGGTCCCACACTGATATATCTGGCAATTTCATTATATGTTTAGCTTTGTCCACATGTTTAAAAACATCGGCTTTACTGGAAAACTTTTCCTGGCAGCCATAACATCTGCACTGATAAATTTCTCGTCTGATGAAGTTTATTAATTTTACTTGACGGTAAAATCCTAGCCCTGTGAAAACATTTAAATAATTAGAAAAACATCCGATGCACAATTCTCAAATAAATTAAACTGCTGTGCAATGCAAACTGTTACTATTTCCAAAGTATACTGTAGTATATACAGACATTTTTCAGATTAGTTATAAACTGACATTTTTAACACACATATCAATTCAATAAAAGTACAATTAATACATAAATGTTCTCCACAGCACACAAACAGAGAGATGATCTACTTTGGAAGTACTGTTATACTCTTTCTGTAATATTTCTGATTATGTCACACAAGTAACCTGGGCACTTCAAAAATAACCTACAATATCCTAGACTTGATACAATGTGTTAAATGACCCAAAACCCTGTTCTGAAAAGCTTCATTAAATTGTCTACTTGTGGGAAGCACTAAGTCCATTGGACTCCTAGGTCTTTTTCCTAAGGCGCACCAGGTTTTTAGTTACATTTTCATCATCATCATTAAAATAAATTACTCAGTTCTTATGTGAACAGGAATTTACATCCACCCCATTAAATATTTTCCTTTTTTAAACTTGGTGGAAATATCAAGATTTGATTTTCATTAAAACAGTATCTCTATAGATATAAAGTGTTAAAACAGCCAGCGTTCACCAAAGGGCAGGAATATGTGATGAACAAAGGCAAAAGGCTTCAGTGAGATTGTAAACCGTGCAGTGCACATCTGTGTCACATCATCTGGCATTCACAATATTGATGGAATGTCCGATGAAAAAAGGCAACAAGAAGCACAAAGAACAGGTATGTAAGGCAAATCTGGCTAACACAGATATGTAAATACACAACATGATCAAAACAGATGGACTTATTGTACATTGTTCACATGCAAAATTTGTATTTGTTTATTTAAATTATACAAAAGACTACAAAATGTTGCATGATGTTTATTATATTATCTCACCTTTATCTATAGATGCCGCTTAAATGAAAGTCAAATCTTGATATGTCCACATAGGTTTATAAATACAAACATTTCATGGGGTGTATTTACTTTTGATATGACGACAGTAACATGACTTTTGTTTATATTTAACCAGTGTAATACATGGCTTTATCAACCTTGCAGAAACCATATTCTATATATTTTTTACCATTAAAGCAAATTTGTCCAAGTATTTTTATGAAAGCATTCTACAAGTTTTCCATGCAAGAGTAACTTTTAATTAGCTTAAATAGGTTACCTAAAACTAAAGGAACAAATTGGTACCCAAAAGCAAAGGGAAATATAGCTTTTCTTGCAATTTAAAAATAAATCTCATCTACAATAAAAGTGATCCCTTCGTTAAAACATTTCTTCTTAATAAGCAAAATGCTAATTCATATCTATGTGAAATAACTTATAAAAATACTGAAAGTTTAAATCAGCAGTAAACTTCACATCCTCTACTCACCTAAATTAGTCTTTAGTTTTTGAAGGTCAAAGCCATGAAAATCCTAAACACATAAACAATACAAATATTTGCCTCTTTTACATGAAAACTAAATGAAATGGATGAAAACATAAAATAATATAAAGAATCAAAAAGTCAACATGCAACAAATAAAAATAAAGAAAATACATCCTCTATTAAGAACTATGGTAAATATATAAAATAAGAAATTCCACAAAAAATCTCTCTCATCATAAGCTGTACTAATTTTATGAATATTTTAATTATAAACAAGATGGCATAAAAAACAAAATAAACGATAACAAAAAACTACTTGAACTCTAGAGATGCACAGTCAAACACTACCCCCCTCCAAGGGTGCAGAACAGGAAAGATACCTTTTACCTTTTAAAATTGCACTAATCGCCTCTCCCAAAAAAATCGAGCTAACAAAATACTCAATTTGTATATTTACAATTCCCATTATTAACATTTTTATCAATAGAGTCTTATTCTCTTCAGGAATTAACATTAGTTAAAAATGGATGAGTGATATTTACCTGTCTTTATGTACTGAAAAACAAATTTAGTTTGTTTGTGGGAAAGCTTCAGAAGTGATGTACTGTATATATAAAAACACTAAGAGGTGTAATTACATTGCTGAACTGAGTCTGCCTACTTACACTCAACCAATGGTCAAAATATTATGTTATTTGAAAACCTTATTTTCTTAAACTGTGCTGAAAAGTACCAGGATTAAAACTGAATGAATATTAAGTACAGAAAATTAATAAAACAAAAATGGGTCTCTTTTCATATCTGTGCTCCAACTACCAGTAAAAAAAAATCACAATATGTAAATAACTCGACTGCAAAACAAAGTTGGTACAAAGATAAATGGGGGATTGTGCATAATTACAATAAACATAAAGCCCTAATATCTTTGATTAGCAAAAAATATGCCTAAGAGTGCATAAACAACAGATTACATCAAACCTAACTTACTGATAAAGGAAAGAGGCCCTCAAAATGTTACTTTTTGTCCAGAAATGCTAACAAGTGGAGTTTTCATTTACCTCTTCTGCCATGTCAAAAAGCTTACCATGAGCTTACATTTTAACCAAACCAACTCTTTTTAAAGAGATTTAAAGAATCTTAGGTTGGACTGAGTAAAACTATTCTCAGGGTAATCTTTATGTTTGGGTACCTATGTTTGACTTCTAACCATTAAAACTATTCTCAAATACTGACAGTATTTTATCATTTATATTGACAGCTGCAATTCAAAGCCATCCATGGCTGATTCCTGTGTTGTACCTTATGTTGCTGGGGTAAGGTACTGACAACCAGATCACTGCATACTTGGATTAAGCAGGTTCAGAAAATAATGAACAACTGGAATTATACTTAAAAATTAATCAACGAATGTATGGTGTGTGACTATTCTGATTAGTTAATGTCTCATTTTCAGAATATTCACACACCATACATTCGCTGATTAATTTTTAAGTATAATTCCAGTAAGGATAATATAAATAAAAGATAACTATGCTTGTTAATCAACTCACCTTCATGTGACTATAAAGTTTATCTGTTGTTTCTGACTGATAATCACAAAACAAGCAAACAGCACAAACAGGGTGATCTTGCCAGTCAGACCAATCACTAATATTCACAAAAAGAAAATGTTAAACAAGAATTAACCATTTTGTTGGGAAAAAAATACAATTTAAAAAGCAGTTGTTTAGGTATTTTACTTAACTAATGCTTATTAATACCAAAACTGCTTTGTTTCTGAACTATTTATAATAGACATGTGAAATGTTTGAAAATACAGCTTACTCATCTTGATCATCTGTCATTTCCCGGTCATCTTCAGACTGAACTTCTTCCCACGTTTTTCCTAGTTCCTAAACAATAGATTCTTATAAATCACAATGCATTTATAAAAAGCCAAATATACTGATACACACATACTGTAATATGTGGTTTACATACTGTACTTGTCCTGAAACAAAAAATTATTTCTCTGTGAATCCTGGTGTGGACCATTGCAATACACTGACAACCTTGACAAAGAGTTCATTTACATGCACACACAAAACTGGGATATGGCGAAGTAAGGCAGAAATCTGGTTTCTTAAAAATGAGGCAACATGCGCAAGTCCACTTATGGAGTTCTCCTTTGTCAGAACGCACCGATATAAAAATATTAAACTTCATTAACAGCCACCATGAATATGAAAACATATGTTGCTGAGCTTAGGAATGTTATTCCAGCTCATCAGCATGAATATAATGATTTCTGAAATATTACGAAAAGACATCTTGCTTTACCTTCTTACACTCACTAAATGCTCCCATGCTATTAACTGAAATAGTGATGCACAGATTTCCCCTCACATTTCCTCTCCTCATTAACAAACAAACAGTGTATCGAACTTAACATCGTCTAACTCAAAAGGCATTTTTTAACTCATTCTGCCATTTTTACTTTAGGCGATCATTGTTTTCAGTAGAAAATTTGCTCTTACATAAGTAGGCCTGAAAATAAACCAGCTGTATAATCGGAACTAAGTCTTCACACTTCTCCATCACTAAAGCATTGTAATGAAATTTCCTTGCACTCCATAAGGTGGAACTCTAATGTCACTCCTGTTTTCTTCATGAAAAATGTTATCAGTCATAAATAGATAATTATTATTATAAGGTTTAGATTTTTTACATTAATTTGATTTTTGTGATATTGTTAATACTGCCATTTAAATGTAAGTTATGAACTACAAGAATATCAATAATGCGGGCTCTTTGCACCTATCTACTATCAAAAACATATTTTGCAATTAACAGTGGGAGTTAAAGAAGCACATAGGTAGCCACAATGTCATGTGACATTTGTATGTGCTCAAATGTAAAACTGTATGATGGGGGAAAAAAAACTGCATATATAGTACATATGCTTTTTAAAATATCAAAACTAAATACTTTGTTTAGTGTGGCATGAAAACACTTAACATTTATTTAAAGATAAACAAAAATGAAATTTTTTTAAAATGTTTTACATCTCATACAGAAAGCTCAAGTGTGTTCTTGATATCTAGCCTTATTTTTTGTATATTTACTGTAATTCACACTGTACTGTAATATATAATTGACATTTCTCTAGAATTAAGGCAATTTCCCTAATTTTAAAGCATTCTCAGTAGTGTACATTACAATACGTTCATTTTAAAAATGTAACTATATCTATTCCAAAGCCATTGTGATTTACGATTTCACTTGACAGTAAACAATATGTTTAGAGAAAAGTAATCTAACATCTAACTTGTTAGCAATATTTCATACAATACTAAATAGGTGGGTGATTTTTCCCATGCATGTTGCTGATATGCAGGACTTTGAAAAGGTAAAACTTAAAACTGTATAATAAAGTACCAGATTGTCTTACCAAATAGTTGATAACATAGAACTGGTCATATTCTTTGTTTTTCGCATTTATTCTGCGATGCTGTTTCTTCCTCATATGATCTTTCAGGGTATTTTTATCCCTGAAGACTTTTTCACAGTAAAGACACTGCAAGCTAATATTTAAAAAAAAAAAGAAAAAAAGTTGTCTGTCTTAAAATAATACAGTTTTGTATTTTAACATGACAATTACTTTAATAATTTAATTATGTATACAACTGCTATATATTAAAATATTTATAATCCACAGCATCATGAAGACTATTATAGCATAGCTAAAAATTTAGGGATTAGGACTACTACTTTATTCTTCCACTTTTACATAAGCAACAATAAGTGTGTGTATATATACACACACTCACACTTCTCAAAAAAATTAAGGGAACACTTCATCATCACAGTCTAACATCAAGTCATTTAAGCTTCAGGGATATCAATCTGACCAGTTGGGAAGCAAAAGCAATTGTGAATCAATTTCACTTGCTTTGTTGCAAATGAAAGTGACAACAGGTACACTGGAGAGGCAACAGCAAGACAACTCCCAAAAAGGGAATTGTTTTGCAGGTGCCAACACATACAATTGCTCTCTCCTAATCCTTTGTAACTGGTTTTTCTCTAGTTTTGTGTTTGGCTAGTGTCCTTGGCACTACTGGTAGCATGAAGTGGTACCAGCAGCTGATTTCACAGTTAGTCCAGCCCCTCCAGGATGGCACAGTCATATGTACAATTGCAAGAAGGTTTTCTGTTTCTCCCAGCACAATCTTAAGAACATTAGATACCAGGAGATGGGCTGTTAGCTGAGGAGAACTGGATAGGGCCATAGAAGGCCATCAATGCAGCAGCAGGACCGGTATCTACTCCTTTGTGCAAGGAGAAACAGGAGGAACACTGCTAGGGCCTTACAAAATGACTTCCAGCTGGCTACTGGTGTGCACGTTTCTGACCAAACATCCATGAGGGTGGCACGAGAGCCCAATGTCCTCTAGTGCTCATAGCCCATCCCAATGCAGTTTGAATGCCATTTGCCAGAGAACACACAATTGGCAGCTCCGCCAAAGGTGCCCCTTTCTCTTCACAGGTGAGAGCAGGTTCACACTAAAGTCTGTGACATGTGCTCAAAGAGTCTGGAGATGCTATGGTGAATGTTATGCAGCCTGCAGCATCATCCAGCATGACTGATCTGGCGGTTGGACAATGATGGTCTGAGAAGGCATATTCTTGGTGGGTCACAGAAACCTCCACGTGCTAGATAATGGTACTCCGACTGTTGTTAGGTACAAGGATGAAATCTTCAGTGCCACTGTCAGACCTCACGCTGGTGCAGTGGGCCCCTGGTCCCTTCTGGTGCAGGATAATGCCTACACTCATGTGGCAAAAGTGTGCAGACAGTTACTGGATTACAAAGGCATGGATGCCAGAGTTGCTCTACAGTTGTTCTATGGGGTTTTAAGTCTGGGGTTTGACTGGGCCACTCAAGGGCACAGATTTGTTCCAAAGTCACTCCAGCGTTGTCCTGGCTGTATGTAAAAGATGGTGTAACTTGGATCATGTGATAAGTTGTTTACTTTAGTTTTCTAACTTTACTAGTTATTTTCTAAAGTGTATAGGATGATTTACTACTATACGTATATTCTGAAGACTTATTTTTAATAATCATATGCTTATAATAATAAATAACAATCCACAGAAACCAAGTTAAATAAATAAAAAATTATAAAAATAAATTTGATGAAGCAATATCAAGGTAGAAGCTGAAGAACTTCTCAGAGTATTTTCATCTACTCCAGGACCATTACCTTGCCATACAGTATGCTTCCTCTACAATCCTCTGTTAAAATGATTCCATACTATAAACTGAAGTTGTATATACATGTTTCTCAGAGTGTCACCATATTATATTACAGTAATCCCTCCTCCATCGCGGGGGTTGCGTTCCAGAGCCACCCGCGAAATAAGAAAATACGCGAAGTAGAAACCATGTTTATATGGTTATTTTTATATTGTCATGCTTGGGTCACAGATTTGCGCAGAAACACAGGAGGTTGTAGAGAGACAGGAACGTTATTCAAACACTGCAAACAAACATTTGTCTGTTTTTCAAAAGTTTAAACTGTGCTCCATGACAAGACAGAGATGACAGTTCCGTCTCACAATTAAAAGAATGCAAACATATCTTCCTCTTCAAAGGAGTGCGCGTCAGGAGCAGAGACTGTCAGAGAGATAGAGAAAAGCAAACAAATCAATAGGGCTGTTTGGCTTTTAAGTATGCGAAGCACCGCGGCACAAAGCTGTTGAAGGTGGCAGCTCACACCCCCTCCGTCAGGAGCAGACAAAGAGAGAAAGAGACAGAGAAAAACAAACAATCGAAAATCAATACGTGCCCTTTGTGCTTTTAAGTATGCGAAGCACCGTGCAGCATGTCGCTTCACGAAGCAGCTGCACAGAAGGTAGCAACGTGAAGATAATCTTTCAGCATTTTTAGACGAGCGTCCGTATCGTCTAGGTGTGCAAACAGCCCCCCTGCTCAATCCCCCTACGTCAGGATCAGAGAAAGTCAGCGCAAGAGAGAGAGAGAGAAAAGTAAGTTGGGTAGCTTCTCAGCCATCTGCCAATAGCGTCCCTTGTATGAAATCAACTGGGCAAACCAACTGAGGAAGCATGTAGATAGATAGATAGATAGATAGATAGATAGATAGATAGATAGATAGATAGATAGATAGATAGATAGATAGATAGATAGATACTTTATTAATCCCAATGGGAAATTCACATTCTTCAGCAGCAGCATACTGATACAATAAATAATATTAAATTAAAGAATGATAATAATACAGGTGAAAAAAAACAGACAATAACTATGTATAATGTTAAATATTAACGTTTACCCCCCCTGGTGGAATTAAAGAGTCGCATAGTTTGGGGGAGGAACGATCTCCTCAATCTGTCTGTGGAGCAGGACAGTGACAGCAGTCTGTCGCTGAAGCTGCTCTTCTGTCTGGAGATGACATTATTTAGTGGATGCAGTGGATTCTCCATAATTGATAGGAGCCTGCTGAGCGCCCTTCGCTCTGCCACAGATGTTAAACTGTCCAGCTCCATGCCAACAATAGAGCCTGCCTTCCTCACCAGTTTGTCCAGGCGTGAGGCGTCTTTCCTCTTAATGCTGCCTCCCCAGCACAAAGAAATTAAAAGACCCATTGTCCGCAGAAATCCGCGAACCAGCAAAAAACCGCGATATATATTTAAATATGCTTACATATAAAATCCGCGATAGAGTGAAGCCGCGAAAGGCGAAGCGCGATACAGCGAGGGATTACTGTATATGTACTTTTTGGTAGTTTGGGATGAATCTTGTAAGTTAATCTTTAGTTTCTGTTGAGCAATTTCTTGTTTCCCTATGCCAACAGGGTGATGTTTTACGAGCAAGTTCCATGCCATTGTAATAAATGGACATTCTTTATAGTGACTCAGTTGTATACAAATTGAGTCACTAGCATTTTTAAATAAACAGAGAATGCTGGTTATCATGCTGTCAAAGGAAAAAAAATACATGGATGTTTGAAGACTGCTTCAAAATCAAGACATGACTCTGCCTAGCTGTCTGGCTGGCAGGCAGCAAGATGTCAAAGAACTACAGTATCTTTAACAGAAAAGATAAACAGCAAGCTGTTGTTGTAGTTCCTAACAATAAGGAACACATCTTATACGGGAGGCTGCTGAGGTAATATTTTAAAAGAATGTTTCAAGAGGATAAGCTCAGCTGCACTTTTCAATTCAAATTTTACATTTTCAAATGTCACACATTGTAAAAAATAGAGTTCAGTTCTTTGATAATGTGCTGTAGGGCAAATTGGCTTTGCCCACCTTTCTTTTGCATCTCACATGAGACATCAGCAGCAGGTGCAGTCCTTTTGGCTAAATTTGACATCAAACTCATACCAAATAAAAAATTATTTTTAGCAAGCCAAAGGATGAATTTCTCTGTGAAAATGAGAGAGATGAACTTTTAGTTTGCAGGGTCTGCATCTCCCTATCTGATAAGACAATATCAATCACAGTCAAATGATACTGTTGCAAAGCATATAACAGACTTCAAGGTGCCTCAATCAGGAAGACTGATATCTAATTAAACTTCTCCAGGCTTTGATTAAAAAATCTGTGCACAGTTATCAAAAAACATTGGGCCTAAATGTACCTAAGACACAGTTACCAAAATGCCTATCCTTTATAACCAAATTCCAGCACTAGTTCCCTGTACTTTGCCTCAGCTAAGCCTGGGCTCAGCTTCTACTCCATAACGTCTGTTGTCTAGGGTGCAGGCCGCAACATAAGACTGGAATTGTCCTATCACCCCAAAGGTATTCTACTGCCATGCCTCCAGCAGAAGAAACCCCATGATGAAGTTGTTTTTGGGTGCTGCATTGAGCCTAGCTTCACTAAAGGAGAAAGAGGTACACAAACATCTGGAAAACCACAAAATAAGAAAAAAAAGGAGCAAAGCATGTTCATCTTTCTCCTTCATTGTGTTCCAGTTAAAATCTCTCCCAAGGTTCTGAAGAGTGAAGACTTCAAAACATATAATTGCACCCATCCCAGGAGACAAAAAGAACCAGACAGGCTTAAGTAGTATTTCTTTATATTATTGGCTCAGAGATTGCTTTAAATCTCATAGCTAGGGCAAGCCCATTGAACAAATTACTATATAGAGTATATTTCTGGTTGCTTGTCTTGAGCTGAGAATAACCTGAGAGATGGATAAATCTTTAGCTCTTGTAAGTTTTTCCTTTAAAATTAAATAGGAAAACTAACTGCGTGCCACAACTTGTACTTTTAAACTCACAGCTTTAAATGCCAATACAGCTTTAAATGCATAACCTCACAGAGTGAGTGAGAGCAACCCCAAATGAGTTGTGAAGAAAATCTACACAACTGTATCAAAGCATGCAGGCACAGAGTAACTGATAACTAGAAAGATGTATCAATCTAACCTACCTAAAAGACCAGAAATCTTACAAAAGCATTTATCCCTTGAACCACTATTCATTTTCAGTACTGAAACTATATTTTCAATTTAAATGCTAGCATACCTTTTGAACGAGAAACAATAATCTACTGCACTCTACTGGAATAATTAAAGGTTTAAAAACACTACATGAGATAGTGTTGAAACTGGCACTTCTTGTGTTAAAGACCAGTACTGAAAGAATAATGTTTCCTAGAGCAACTCTTTAGAGTAAAATTAATGAAGGGAAATATAATTTACAAGTTTCTATCCCCTATACAGGAGAAAAAGTGAAAGAAAATAAACTTTCATTTTTGCTATGTGTCTATATATATATATATATATATATATATATACATACATATACAAGTTAGATTAATCTTCCATTAATTATCTTATGAATATATTATTTTTTTGTTTATTACACGGCGCATGTTTGAGTATTTGCTGAAAAAAAATTCCATCACTTCATCTAGGCCACAGACAGAGAAAGTAATAGTTGATTTGTGTGCACATACTGTATATATATATATATACACACACACACACACATAGATATATATACATACATACACACAGGGTGGTCCAGATCCAATTATGCAATTATTGCATTAAAAGTTGCATAGTTAGATCTGGACCACCCTATATATATATATATATATATATATATATACACACACATACAGTGCATCCGGAAAGTATTCACAGCGCATCATTTTTTCCACATTTTGTTGTTATGTTACAGCCTTATTCCAAAATGGATTAAATTCATTTTTTTCCTCAGAATTCTACACACAACACCCCATAATGACAACGTGAAAAAAGTTTGAGGTTTTTGCAAATTTATTAAAAATAAAAAAATTGAGAAAGCACATGTACATAAGTATTCACAACCTTTGCCGTTAAGCTCGAAATTGAGCTCAGGTGCATCCTGTTTCCCCTGATCATCCTTGAGATGTTTCTGCAGCTTAATTGATAGATAGATAGATCTTAAATTCAGTTGGTTGGACATGATTTGGAAAGGCACACACCTGTCTATATAAGGTCCCACAGTTGGCAGTTCATGTCAGAGCACAAACCAAGCATGAAGTCAAAGGAATTGTCTGTAGACCTCCGAGACAGGATTGTCTTCAGGCACATATCTGGGGAAGGTTACAGAAAAATTTCTGCTGCTTTGAAGGTCCCAATGAGCACAGTGGCCTCCATCATCCGTAAGTGGAAGAAGTTCGAAGCCACCAGGACTCTTCCTAGAGCTGGCCGACCATCTAAACTGAGCGACTGGGGGAGAAGGGCCTTAGTCAGGGAGGTGACCAAGAACCCGATGGTCACTCTGTCAGAGCTCCAGAGGTCCTCTGTGGAGAGAGGAGAATCTTCCAGAAGGACAACCACCTCTGCAGCAATCCACCAATCAGGCCTGTATGGTAGAGTGGCCAGACGGAAACCACTTCTTAGCAAAAGGCACATGGCAGCCCGCCTGGAGTTTGCCAAAAGGCACCTGAAGGACTCTCAGAAAATTCTCTGGTCTGATGAGACAAAGATTGAACTCTTTGGTGTGAATGCCAGGCATCACGTTTGGAGGAAACCTGGCACCATCCCTACAGTGAAGCATGGTGGTGGCAGCATCATGTTGTGGGGATGTTTTCAGCGGCAGAAACTGGGAGACTAGTCAGGATAAAGGGAAAGATGACGGCAGCAATGTACAGAGACATCCTGGATGAAAACCTGCTCCAGAGCGCTCTTGACCTCAGACTGGGGCGACAGTTCATCTTTCAGCAGGACAACGACCCTAAGCACACAGCCAAGATATCAAAGGAGTGGCTTCAGGACAACTCTGTGAATGTCCTTGAGTGGCCCAGCCAGAGCCCAGACTTGAATCCGATTGAACATCTCTGGAGAGATCTTAAAATGGCTGTGCACCGACGCTTCCCATCCAACCTGATGGAGCTTGAGAGGTGCTGCAAAGAGGAATGGGCGAAACTGGCCAAGGATAGGTGTGCCAACAGAGGCTTGTTAAGCCATGCAGCTCCTTCGGGTGGTGGCCACGGAGCCCAACAGGTCTATATATATACTAGGGGGCTCCGCCCCCTGCTCGCTTCGCTCGCCAACCCCTGGTGTTGGGAATGACAAAGAGCGTGATGTATGAATGAGATATAGAATAGTGTGACGGTGTAGATGATGCAAATAGAAAGCAAACAATAAAGTGTGTGGCACAGTGTAAAGGTTTATTTGAAAATTTCTTTGTACACGCCGTATAAGTGTAAAAGGTAATTCCAGCTCAGAACTTGTAAGGTCATTTAAGATGGTTATTGTTGTGATCAGAGTCAAGTTTGTCAGAGCTTAGAAAGAGTTGTGTCTCTCCAGGAAGTAATGGAATGACTTGGGTATTAATGTTTTCCATATTAATATTTTTTGGACATAATATAGTGCGTTGTGTTAAAAGGGGCATTTGGTCTAATGAGATTGCTGTTCGAAATGTCTCTGTAACTAAGTTGTCGCAGATAAAGGCTTGAGGAATTGTAATAATATGTGCCTGAAGTCCAGCTGTATTGGTGAGTGTACCATCTCTCAGTTGTAATAAGCAATTGTTATGATCTGGTTCTGGACATCGTATCTTTTTTACTAACTGTATCTTTTGAAAGCAATGCCAATTGTCTGCGTATTTTAAGGTGCACTGAACAATAGCTGAGTGCATGGCATCTGGAAGAATAGCTAATCACTGTCTAAAATCTCCTCCTCATAAAAGTACCTTTCCTTCAAATCGAATATTATTATTCATAAACGTTTGTAGAAGTTTATGAATGGTGTTGAGTAAGTGACTTCATGCCATTGTACATTCATCAATAAACAACATTTTTTCAAGACGGATGTCACGTGCAGTGCCACCGTTAATGTTCATAGTGGATACCGATTTGTAGGATCTAATGTAGTTGATAAAGATTTCACTTTCAGGTACATCGTCAGTTATAAGCCTCTGTAGATATTCAGTATATGAATGTAAAGAAGGCAGTGTAATTTGACCCTTTTGACAACAACGTGTAAATGTATAACTTGTATTTCCAGTTGTTTCTTCAGGGAAGTGAACTGAATGACAATGATTGCAAATGACATTCATTAATCCGAATGAATTTTACTGGTGTATGTTTTTCTTGTGCCGTTTGAGAGGCGCGTTGTTGCATGTGTAGTATTTGGGACGTGTTGTTTTGGAGCTCTAATCGATTTGCCTGTGCTGTGTGAGAAGCCCGTTGTAGCCTTCGCTGCCATTAACGTATGTCTGAGACGGGAGGTGTTTCGTTTTGAATCCGTGCCTGTTGCGATGCAGCACTTTGATTGATAGTTTGCGTCATGTGGATCTAGGATGTAGATTTGTGCATATTTGCGTTGTTGATTTGTTTCAGGGTGCACTGTTCCAATGCGATGCAGTATTTGTGCACATATGCGAAAGTAGTATGGGCCATTGCCTTTTGGTGGCCTGATATTTACTCCGGTATATGCAAAAGCAAATGAACTATTGTAGGATCTAATGCAGTTCATAAAGTTTTTACTTTTAGGTACATCGTTAGTTAGAAGCTTTAGTTGAGCTTTGCGTTTTTGGAGTCGAGACATTTTTTCTTTTAGAAATATGGATAAGTAATAAGGAGAATTGCACTCACTGTTAATATGGAGCCTTTTCTGCGGTTGAACGGTTAATAGTGCCTTATTGTAATGAGATCCACCTATGCTGCATAGCCGTCTATTTTGTTGTTTCTTTCGTGTTCGTGTGTTTGTTCCTGTTATCCTTTCCTTTTCGTTTTGTACCCGTGACCGTGTATTCATGACTTGTTTCTTTCTCAGCATGCGAAATATGGATAAGTAATAAGAAGGATCGCAGTCACTGTTAATATGTTTCTTTTTCTGCAGTTGAACGGTTAATAGTGCCTTATTGTAATGAGATCCACCTATGCTGCATAGCCGTCTATTTTGTTGTTTCTTTCGTTTTCGTGTGTTTGTTCCTGTTATCCTTTCCTTTTCGTTTTGTACCCGTGACCGTGTATTCATGACTTGTTTCTTTCTCAGCATGCGAAATATGGATAAGTAATAAGAAGGATCGCAGTCACTGTTAATATGTTTCTTTTTCTGCAGTTGAACGGTTAATAGTGCCTTATTGTAAGGAGATCCACCAATGCTGACACCTATGCTGTCTAGTGTGAAGGTGTTGATGTTCACTTTAGAATATGTGGCTTTGGGTGTCACTTCTTATGGATGTGTGTGTGTGTGTGTGTGTGGGAGGGGGGGGGGGTTGAGGATTGTTGTCGCGCGAGCGTCTTCTTTCTTTTTGTGTTCCTGTGTCTTGTTGAATCCCCCTCTTTGTGTGTGTCCCGTCCCTTGCTTGTAGGGTCTGTGGGGTGGTTTTGTGTTCTTTTTTTTGTGTTCCATGGGCTTGTTGAATCCCCCTCTTGGTGTGTGTCCCGTCCGGTGCCTGTAGGGGGGGGGGTGCCTTGCTGTTGTGCGCGAGCCTCTTTTTTTTTTTTTTTTTTTTTTGGGTCTAGTTTCGTGTGCAATGTGTTTCGTGCTTTGCTTGCGTTTGAATACTTTTTTATGTGCCGTTTCCTTTTTTCGGTGCTCTTTGCGCCTCATTTCTCAATTTTTCCTGTGCTCACTCCTTTTTTCTGTGGTCTTGTCCGCCTCTCACGGCCCCTCCTCCTGCCTCTCTCGCCCTCTTCTATCCGCCTTTCTCGGCTCCTCAGCCGACCCTCGCGGACTCTTTTTGCGCCTGCGCAGTACGTCTTTTTGCAGCTACGGCCCATTGCCGGATGTGCCTGTGTCCATCATCCGGTTTAGCATTCTCGGTTAGTAATATGGATATATATATATATATATATATATATATATACTAGCAAAATACCCGCGCTTCGCAGCGGAGAAGTAGTGTGTTAAAGAGGTTATGTAAACAATGTATATATATCTACATATACACATATCTACATATACAAATTTACACATCCACATATACATATATATACATATGCAAATTTACACATCCACATATACATATATATACATATACAAATTTACACATCTACATATATATATATACACATATAAATATATACATATCTACATATATATACACATATATATACATATGCACATATAAATATAGACATACATATATACATACATTCACATCTATATATACATATATATATATATATATATATATATATATATAGCAAAATACCCGCACTTCGCAGCGGAGAAGTAGTGTGTTAAAGAGGTTATGTAAACATATATATACATATACATATATACACATATCTACATATACATATATATATATATATATACATATATATATATATACATATATATATATATATATATACACATATACACATCCACATATATATATACATATATATATACATATATATATATATATATATATATATACACATATACACATCCACATATATATATACATATATATATATATATATATACACACATATACACATCCACATATATATATACATATATATATACATATATATATATATATATATATATATATATATATATATATATACACATATCAACATATATACACACATACATAAACACATATACATCCATCCATCCTCTTCATATATACATATATACATACATACATAGTGCGTTGTAACACGGGCTGTGATTGTTACATGGGAGGGAGATGACAAATCACAGCTTCCCGCTTTCTAATCGGGCCTGTGATTGGTGCTTTGACTGATGCCTAGATCCCACAGTATGTCCCCTTAGGAGAGGCGTTAGGCAAGTGTAATTGAATAGTGGTGCTGCAAGTTTAGCTTTACACCTGTTTTTAAGGCTTATTGACTGAAAGGGGCTTTCATGAAAAAACTTAGGGCTTTGCTACAGGATACACCCTCCACAAGTTAAGGAAGTAAAAATAAAGGTATATATTTCTGTTTTATTTAAACCTTTTAAGTTTGTATGCGGGCGGCATGGTGGCGCAGTGAAAGGTGCCAGTTAGGAGACCCGGGTTCGCTTCCCTGCGTGGAGTTTGAATGTTCTCCCCGTGTCTGTCTGGGTTTCCTCCCACAGTCCAAAGACATGCAGGTTAGGTGCATTGGCGATTCTAAATTGTCCCTGGTGTGTGGGTGTGTGTGGGCCCTGCGGTGGGCTGGCACCTTGCCCGGGGTTTGTTTCCTGCCTTGTGCCCTGTGTTGGCAGGTATTGGCTCCTGTATTTAGGATATAGCGGGTTAGATAATGGATGGATGGACATTTGTATGCACAGCCACATTTGCCCGTTTTCGGTTTTTTTCTTTCTTCAGTAATATTTCAGCAAACCCGGAGCTTGTCAGTTCAAATCCTGGTACTGACACCACTGTGTGACCCTGAGGAAGTCACTTCACCTGCCTGTGCTGCAAAAAACAAAAGTAATGTAACAAATTGTACCTCAGATGTTGCAAGTTGCTGGAATAAAGGCATAAGTCAAATAGATAAATATGTATTATACACATAGGAACTATTCATTTATTTTCAGTTAAGTCATCTGCAGCAAACCTTTATAAATGAGGGTTTCTCCTTTTTAGATAGTGCAAACTGTTTCTTCTTCATTGAGGTTTTCTCTTGAAGAGCTTTTTTTCATTTCATTGAAAATTAAAGCAGCAGCTGCCAAAATATGTAGCTTTCTTATTAATTTTTCAACATTGAGTAAAATAACTTTATAAAGTAACATAAAAGGTTTAAATACTGGTTATCTTTTTACACTAAAATATTACTAAAGAGATACAAAAAAAGTAAAATGCATATGTTGTTTTTCTTTAAGGAGATTAAATATTACTGAAGAAAGAAAAAAAAAACTAAAACAGCTAAATGGGGCTATGCATACAAACTTAAAAGGTTTAAATAAAACAGAAATATATACCTTTTATTTTTACTTCCTTAACTTGTGGAGGGTGTATCCTGTAGCAAAGCCCTAACTTTTTTCGTGAAAGCCCGTTTCAGTCAATAAGTCTTAAAAAGAGGTGTAAAGATATTGACAATAAGCTACACAAACCCACCAAGACATGCAATCGTTTAAATCAAGGCGCGAGTCGATAAACACCATCCGATACTATTAGTTAACGATTAACACATTTCTATATGTATTGTAAGCATACAATACAACTGATATGTTGCGCTTATTTATCTGGTGTACCGACATTTTTGGGTGTTTAATGGCTGAAATCCAACGTGGTTTGTGCCCTTCAGAATGAAAACAGTTTGCATTTACCTTTTTAATAAAAAGCGAGCTTTTAAGTCTGAGAAATCACCCCGTAAATGCACACGTTTAATTCTTCATCACTTCAAACAACTGAACTATCCAGAACATTTCAGGCATACATCCAGCATTCAAACTATGTATAAAAAGCACAACTGTTAAAGGAATTCAGCATTTCTTAATTGAAAATGTTCCTTTAATCCTCAACATGTCTCAATGAGTTGTTCTGGTGGTTTTACTTGACGTTTTGATCTTCTGGTTAATTGTGTTTGCAGTTGAGAAGTTCTTTCCTGATTTATACTTGTTTTCTCGTTAATATTTGTTTCGCTGGTGTTAGTGTTCTGATTAGAGGTTATTGGTCCTTTGATGTCTCGATGGTTTCTTCTTAGAACAGCTCCTATTACGCAATTTTGTCACATACTGGTCTATTGTTTCTCCGCTTTTCTGGAAACATGTAAAAAACTTGTGCCGCTCAAACGTCACATTGCGCTTTGGGTTGCAATACGTTTCGAATTTTTCAACTATTTTGTTCAATTTCATATTGTCTCCATCATCTTCAAACTGAAAATTGTTATACACCTCTAGCGCCTCTTCGCCAATTACATGTAGAAGCATAGACGCTTTCATTTTTTCACTTTTCCTATCTGCTTCAATCGCAGCAAGATACAACTCGAATCTCTGTTTAAATCTTTTCCAATTTTCAGCTACATTTCCCTTTAACTGGAGATTTGGTGGGGGCTGTAATCGTTTCATATTTTTCTTTCTCTTTTGCTAGAACGTCTTAGCGCTTTCTGACCACGTTTTCGGGTTACTCACAGACACGAGACTCGTTCAAAAGCTGAACCTCTTCTTCACATTCCTCTTCCAATCCGCCACTTCTGACACCATGTAGTGATCTTGTTAGGTTCGTAGTTTAATCAATACACAGGATTGAAAGATATAATAACTTTTTAATAGACAGACTTTAGAGACATTTACTGTACATGTTACTACTCGTTCTTTAGTTCACGCCCATTCTCCTACTTGTATCGGCATTCACAGGCATTACTAATCATTCTGTAAGTATCCCTTAATAGACCTTACTAATCAACTATCATTACAAAATCCAACGTGGTTTGTGCCCTTCAGAATGAAAACAGTTTGCATTTACTTTTTTAATAAAAGGCGAGCTTTTAAGCCTGAGAAATCACCCCGTAAATGCACACGTTTAATTGCACATGTGTTAATATGTATGCTTACACAGTATTAAACCCACCAAGACATGGAATGGTTTAAATCAAGGCGCTGCGCTACCTTCTTCCAGATCGGCCCCAAGGCGTTTCACGTGATTACGTGGGAGGCGTGATGACGCGATACGCGACTCTGCCCCCGTCCATTACAGTATATGGACAAAAAAGAGGTTCCAATTATGACCGTTACGCCTTAAATTTCGAAATGAAACCTGCCTAACTTTTGTAAGTAAGCTGTAAGGAATGAGCCTGCCAAATTTCAGCCTTCCACCTACACGGGAAGTTGGAGAATTAGTGATGAGTGAGTCAGTCAGTCAGTCAGTGAGGGCTTTGCCTTTTAGAGTGATTGAGTTAATAAGGTACAGTATATATTGAGAGCACCTGGGGCAGTTGAAAGTTTGCCATACACTCTGATCTGCAAGGTTTATTAAAATGTTATTAGCTTTCTGCAGGCAGGTCAGAGACACAATAAGGAGAAAACAATTGTACATTTCAGAATAAATTCTAGATAGTAATACTCCTGGAAATTACTTTTAAGAAGTCATAGTTGAGGGATCAATGTTTCCGCTGATTTTCAAGTTTGCAACTTTTTTATCAGAGATAAATTCTTCTAAATTAGGCTTAATAGTCATTCAGGATAAAGCCTGAGAAAAATGAGAGAAAGTTTCCCCAATAGTTTTCCAAGGGTCCATATAGCTGTTGTATTCAGGTCCCTACTGACATATACTTTATTAGAGAAAAGATAAAACAAAGCTTACCTTCTGATATAAGATAATTTTGTTTCTAATGAAAGTCCACATGAGTGGTGCTTTCTTATTTTTCTTGAACTAAGCATAATAACATGATACATGTCGCACAAATCTTTGACTGGCAATACAATATTTAATGTTGTCTTATATGGTGGCCAAACAAGTATTTAACCCACCTGGCGCTATCAGAATTACTAGATGCTATAAAGTCACTTCAGAGTGGGAAAGCAGCAGGCCCTGATGGCTACCCTATTGAATTTTATAAGAAATTCTCCACTCAGCTAGCTCCCCTCCTATTAGCAACATTTACAGAAGCTAGAGACAATCAAATTCTACCTCAAACTGTTCGCCAAGCATTAATCACCATCTTTCCTAAACAAAATAAGGACTTATTACAATGCGCATCATACAGACCAATTTCACTTCTGAACAATGATGTTAAGATACTCTCCTAAGTCCTAGCTAGAAGGATGGAGAAAGTGCTACCTTCACAAGATGAAACTGGATTTATTAAAGGCCGATACTTAGCTTCCAATCTTCGACGCCTGTTTAATGTAATATATTCACCAGCAAAGTCAAACACCCCAGAGATATCGTTGGATGCAGAAAAAGCATTTGATATGATTGAATGGAACTACCTTTTCACTACATTAGAGAAATTTGGGTTTGGCCCGAAAATTTGTGTATGGATCAAACTACTGTATAGCAATCGAAAAGCTTCAGTTTGTATTAACAATATTTGTTCAGTCTACTTTAAACTAGAACGTGGTACCAGACAAGGATGCCCCTTGTCACCACTGCTATTTGCAATCGCCATTGAACCACTGGCAGTTCACTGTTGAAATGCTTATCAGATAAAGGGGATTATCAGAGAAGGATTTGAACAGAAAATTTCTCTATATGCATATGATATGGTTTTGTATATATCAGACCCACAAAATACTGTGCCTGCAGTCTTAACAGCACTTAAAGAATTTCAAAAGATCTCTGGTCTCAGAATTAATTTGAATAAAAGTGTGCTGTTTCCAGTGAATTCACAAGCATACAATATTAGATTGGACACCTTCCCTTTTATTATTGCAGATCAGTTTAAATACCTAGGGGTAAATATCACAAGTAAACAAAGTTCTTTATCAACAAAATGTTGCCGTCTGTATGGAAAAAATTAAGCCAGACTTGCATAGATGGTCACCCCTTCATCTCATTCTAGCTGGAAGAATTAACGTTGTTAAGATGAATGTCCTTCCTAAGCTTCTCTTTTTATTTCAAAACATTCCAATATACATCAATAAATCATTTTGAAGCAATTAGATTCAACCATAACCTCATTTATTTGGAACTTAAAACATGCACATATTCAAAGAGCAACCCTACAAAGACCTAAGGCAGAAGGTGGCATGGCTCTACCCAACTTTCAGTTTTATTACTGGGCAGCAAACATACAAGCTATAAAAACCTGGACACAAATAGATGAACATACACAGGCTTGGTGCACAATAGAAATAAAATTCTGCAGTACTTCTTTGTATTCCCTGCTTTGTGCCCCTATTAATGGAAGTTATCGCCGATATACTAATAACCCAATTGTGCTTCACTCACTCAGAATATGGAACCAATGTAGAAAGCATTTTAAGAAGGAGAATCTTTTATCTGTGGCATTTCTGCATGAGAACCACCTTTTTCAACCCTCGCACACATATGCAGTTTTTAATATCTAGAAAACATTTGGGATTAAATTACTTAGAGATCTTTATATAGACAACATCTTTGCATCCTGTGAACAATTACATTCCAAATTTAACTTTCCAGCAACACATTTCTTTCACTATCTTCAAATTAGAAACTTTGTCAAACAGAACCTGCCCGATTTTCCTCATCCCCCACCTTCCTCTATGCTGGAAAAAATATTGCTCAGTTTTGAGGACTCAGACAGCATTTCTGCAATATATAAAATTATTTTACAGTCCCTCCCTTTCAAAGATCCAAGAGGACAATGGGAAAAGGATCTCTCACTCAATATATCAGAAAAGGAGTGGAAGGCAGCAATGCAGAGAATTCACTCGAGCTCCATATGTGCAAAGCATACAATTATTTAACTCAAAATTATACTGTATATTGAGATCATCTGTCTTAAAACTGTCCAAAATGTTTCCAGGGCAAGATCCAACCTGCGAATGCTGCAATCAAGTTCCAACCTCACTGAGTCACATGTGTTGGGCCTGCACCAAATTAACATCATTCTGGACAAAAATTTTTAAGTGCCTTTCAGACAGCCTTGGTGTCACAATCCCTTCTAACCCATTAACAGCTGTGTTTGTTGTTCTTCCAGATGGGCTTAAAGTGGAGAAGGACAAACAAACTGTGATTGCCTTTACTACACTATTGGCACGCAGACTTATTTTGCTAAACTGGAAGAATCCTAACTCTCTTTTAAGTCAGTGGGTAACTAATGTTTTATATTATTTGAAATTGGAAAAAATCTAATTCTCACTTAGAGAATGTATCTTTATCCTCCTATTAAACTCATCAATTTATTTATTTTTACTAGCTTTAAGTCTTACTCCGTTGGCCATGCTCTCTTTCTCAGGGGTGGGGGTTGATTTGTTTTCAAACCTATTTTCTGTAAAAACTGATCTATTTGTATGGAATGATTACAATAAAATAGTTAAAAAAAAAAAAAAAAAACTTAAAAATTACTTAAAGGGGGCTGAATATTTTTCATAGCCATATATTACTGATGCAAAGCTACACCATTTAATTGAACAATTGGCAAAAATGATAAAGAAATATGACTTAATTATTTTATCCAAATGGAAATTGCCACTTGCAGTTACATTTCTGAAAGGAATGGTTTTATTCCTGAAATTCTGGGCTGAAAATGGGAACAAGTGAAATGTATATTTTAATGTGCAAAATTCACCCCTTCCATGTTGATATTTTTTAGACTAAAATAAATTTGTTTTTTCCTTATGAAAAACAAAGCAGATTTTACATTTAGATGATCTGAATGCACTTTTGTAAAATCAATAAAAATAATTTTTTCCTCATTTTTTTTATTTAATGAAAAATTAATAAACACAATTCTTACTGATTAGTGTACATCTGGTCTACATACTTTCAAATATTTATTTGTTACACACATAAAAAGGTATTGAGGGCCATCCACACTTGGTCGTTTCTAAAGTGATTCCTCTTTTTTCTGCAGCATGGACTCGCATCTGTTAGGTTTTGATGTCTGAAAGCATGACAATCTGGTGACAGAGAAAGCCCACCCTCTAACCTCAAGGGACGAATCACAGGCAGTCTGAAGTGACAGGAAAACAATTCAGACAAGACATAATATAAAAATAAATAAATAAATAAATAATAGAAGAACAAGATACAATACCCTGCTTGGGTAGACCTAGAGTACATAATTTATCCTCTGCTGGGTTCCAGCATCACTTTCTTGTAAATATGTAAAAAAAACATATATAAAAAATGACAAATTTTGAATACATTTAACTGTTTTTAAAAGTCATTTTGCATTCAACAGTTACTGATCACAGAGTTGGATGATATATTCTCAGATACCAAATGTGGTTGTGCAATGCCACAAAAATACAAAAATCTGTAATCCTATAACCACTTTTTATATGGGATTCAAAACAGAAGAATATAAGGTACAGTAATCCCTCCTCCATCGCGGGGGTTGCGTTCCAGAGCCACCCGCGAAATAAGAAAATCCGCGAAGTAGAAACCATATGTTTATATGGTTATTTTTATATTGTCATGCTTGGGTCACAGATTTGCGCAGAAACACAGGAGGTTGTAGAGAGACAGGAACGTTATTCAAACACTGCAAACAAACATTTGTCTCTTTTTCAAAAGTTTAAACTGTGCTCCATGACAAGACAGAGATGACAGTTCCGTCTCACAATTAAAAGAATGCAAACATATCTTCCTCTTCAAAGGAGTGCGCGTCAGGAGCACAGAATGTCAGAAAGACAGAGGAAAGCAAACAAATCAATAGGGCTGTTTGGCTTTTAAGTATGCGAAGCACTGCGGCACAAAGCTGTTGAAGGCGGCAGCTCACACCCCCTCCGTCAGGAGCAGACAAAGAGAGAGAGAGACAGAGAAAAACAAACAAGCAAAAATCAATACGTGGCCTTCGAGCTTTTAAGTATGCGAAGCACTGTGCAGCATGTCGCTTCAGGAAGCAGCTGCACAGAAGGTAGCAACATGAAGATAATCTTTCAGCATTTTTAGATGAGCGTCCGTATCGTCTAGGTGTGCGAACAGCCCCCCTGCTCAATCCCCCTACGTCAGGATCAGAGAAAGTCAGCGCAAGAGAGAGAGAGAGAAAAGTAAGTTGGGTTTCTTCTCAGCCATCTGCCAATAGTGTCCCTTGTATGAAATCAACTGGGCAAACCAACTAAGGAAGCATGTACCAGAAATTAAAAGACCCATTGTCCGCAGAAACCCGCGAAGCAGCGAAAAATCCGCGATATATATTTAAATATGCTTACATATAAAATCCACGATAGAGTGAAGCCGCGAAAGGCAAAGCGCGATATAGCGAGGGATCACTGTATATGAAAACACAATATAGACCCTTGAATAGTAATGCATACACTACTTATAATGTAACATATAATACAAAACATTAAACTTTTAATGGAAAGACTATGTACACTGTTTCTGCTTTGAACCTCAATAAAAAGCATTCAGCAGTGCCAATTACCTGTCAGAATATACAGATGGCATTCTTTTTTGATGTTGTTATACTTAGCTTGTCAGTTCAATGTAGTAAGTCACTTGTATGGTTTAACAAATGCATTCAGTGTTACATAATAAGCTGTAGTACATTTATTTTACGTTTAGAATTTTTTCTCTTAAAACCCCCACTGACACTTACTTATCAAGTTTTTTCTTCAGCATTGTCAGGAACTCACCAACATACACAATATTGTCAGGCAATCCCATGTTGAAGCCGTGATCTTTTGCCATATGGTTAAGAATTTCAGACCTTAAGAGGAAACACAATACAAACAGTGTGCATTATTTTCTACTCTTTCAAACCACTGATCCAAGGCCCTGCATAATTTAGCAAGAGATAAAAGTAAATGTCAAACCTTATTCACTATATTGAAGACACATGTAAAGAATTCCCAAGAAATTCCAAACTAAGTCTTTTGTCTATTATAAAGCTTATATTTACGATTCTTATCCATTTTCAATATTTATCCTAAAAGGAAGGACATTGTTGTCCTATAGAAATCCTCTTAAAATTTATTATAAGTGTACATAAGTCTGACTCTAGTTAGTAGTTTTCATTTCTTATACAGGAATTCTAAAATCTGCGGTGGGTTGGCACCCTGCCCGGGATTGGTTCCCTGCCTTGTGCCCTGTGTTGGCTGGGATTGGCTCCAGCAGACCTCCGTGACCCTGTGGTTAGGATGTAGCGGGTTGGAAAATGGATGGATGGATGGAATTCTAAAATGTATAGTAAATTAATTAAAATTAAACAAAAATAGAACATCTATTTTCTAAATGTATCAATAAAAGACCGAAAATAAATGTGATCCTTTTTATATTTTTCTATAAGATAGGAAAATGTTTACTTTTTTCAAATTTAGCATATTTTATTTTGCTTTACGAGAATAAATAAATGAGTTTTTTTTTTTCCCCAAATATTCAAAATATAAATTTAACACTGGTCTTACTACTAGTGGGTGATGGAACAGTCCTTACAGATAATGCTGCAATTGTGACCTGCTGGGCTGGCTACTTTGAGCAGCTGTTTAAAGATGATCCTCTGGCAATAACATTGGACATCTCTGGGCCTATGGTTCTTGGTGCTGATCCTCCAATTACCTGTGAACCACCTAGTTTCATTGAGATTGCACAGATGGTGAACCATCTGAGAGTAGGGATGCAAGCAATCTTTGCTTCCATTTGGTAGACAGGCGTCATTCCAACTGACTAGAAAATGGGATTTGTCGTCCCTATTTGGAAAGGGAAGGGTGAACGGCTGGTTGCGGCAACTACAGGGGTCATTGTCATTAGGATCCGTGATCACTTGCTCACATACCAGCGACCGGAGCACTCTGGTTTAACGTTTCTTTGCAGCCTGAATGCTGATTTTTGTAAAGTATTTGACTCAGTTGATCAAGCTGCCCTGTGGGAAATCCTGAGACTTCATGAGATTCCCCCCAAAGTTGTGGAATATCATGGCCGGTCTGTGCATAGTTGATTCTGGGGTTCGTCAGGGGTGTGTTCTTGTTCCTACTCTGTTCAAAGCTTGCATGGACTGAGGTCAGGCAGGATTGTGGGGCCCAGCGGCTGTGGGACATCTGTTGGTGAAGAAAGATTCACTGATTCTGACTTTTCCAACGATGCGGTTATCTTTGCGGAGTCAAAGGAGGCTCTGGTCGGGGCTTTTGAGAGCAAGGACATTTTGAGTGTCTGGGCTTGTGAGTGTCCTGAACATAAAGCAAGATCCAGGCCTTTAATGACCTCTTGGGCACAGCCAATGTCGACCTTGTCAGGAGGTATACTTACCTTGGCAGAGACATTCATGTCTCTGGTGACTCTTCCTATAAAAACAGTAGACGGATTGGGAAAGCATAGGGGTCATGAGATTGCTGGAAAGGGGTGTGTGGCGTTCCCGATATCTTTGCAAAAGGACAAATGTCCAAGTCTTTAGAGTCCTGGTGCTTCCTGTTTTGTTACATGGTTGTGAGACATGGACTCTATCCAGTGACCTAAGATGAAGACTAGACTTTGGAGAATCCTTGAGTACTGCTGGTTTGACTTTGTGTTGAATGAGTGGTTGCTCATAGTGTCCCAAATGAGGCACATGACCTGCATTGTGAGGGAGCGTCAGTTACAGCACGATGGCCATGTGGCATGATTCCCAGAAGGTGATACGGCCCACAGCATCCTTACTGTTGACGACCTGAGCGGCTGGACCAGCCCAAGGGGATGCCCACATAACACCTGGCTGTGGCAGATAGATGGTTATTTCTGGGGGTTGCCAACCAGGATCTCAAGCTGTTTCGTCATGTGGTGGGTGTGGAAATGTGCTACACCAGTGCATGTTCCCTAAATGGACCGGACCTTAATACTTGTACTTAAATCTAACATTTTATTTGTCTGAGCTATTAACTACCGATTCTTTTTTTGTTCGCAAATTCCCTTTTTTTAACAATCCAATTATATTTCAGGACTGTAATTTATGGACATTTTGGAAATAATATTATATAATATAATATAATTTAAGTTATTTTATTAACAAACATCCATCCATCCATCCATTTTCCAACCCGCTGAATCCGAACACAGGGTCACGGGGGTCTGCTGGAGCCAATCCCAGCCAACACAGGGCACAAGGCAGGAACCAATCCCGGGCAGGGTGCCAACCCACCGCAGGACACACACAAACACACCAAGCACACACTAGGGCCAATTTAGAATCGCCAATCCACCTAATCTGCATGTCTTTGGACTGTGGGAGGAAACCGGAGCACCCGGAGGAAACCCACGCAGACATGGGGAGAACATACAAACTCCACGCAGGGAGGACCCGGGAAGCGAACCCAGGTCCCCAGATCTCCCAACTGCGAGGCAGCAGCACTACCCACTGCGCCACCGTGCCGCCCTATTAACAAACATATTATTCCAAATTTATTGACTGCAAAACAAAGCAATTAGTGAATACTTGCCTGTTCTCTGTGAATTCCTCAGTACAAAATAGACAGACACAGTGAAACCAGTTGTCATTTCGCTCTTGCTGCTGCTGCTCTAGGACCTCTTCCTGCAAAAATATAAATAAATTGGCAAATTTTACAAGAAAAGCTTTCCAAATGCATTGTAATGAGGATTTTATATTCTCCTATATAATATTATTTCCAATTTATCTGAATCCTGGGTGTCAATTTTACAGCAGCTACACACAAAAGTTTGAAAGTATAAAGCTGAGTAAAAAAGTGTCTGTTTGACAGATTTCTAATGATTTCAAATGATTGACAGTACAGCTTCCTGAAATGTGCCAAATATAGCTTATATTCAAGGAATTCTTAACAGTACCTGAGGAGGGATAACTAAATGACTACATTTAAAATGTATACTTTATAAACTTCCATAAATGTTTTGCAATATAATCTGCTTCTCTTTAAAATTATGCTGCATCACACATATACAGTAACATTTCTTCCTCATCATGATAAAACAATACATTATTTGAAAGCTCACTATGAAAAGTAGTGGATCAGTATCGATATTTCTCTTATTTAAAATTCAAAATACAGCATTCAAATATTGAAAGCATTTATCCTGTAGAGAACCCAGATAGCCCAAAATGTGTTTAAAAACTACAGTGAGATGAAGATATAAACTGTTGGTTTCGTCTGTTGTGAAAGATAGACGTCTAGGACAGAACTCTGCTGGAAGCAGTGTCATTGAGCTTTTTTTAACTACATATCCGAGATATCCTGTATTTAGCCAACTCAGAAGAATTGAACTAAAAGTATATGAAAAAGCATGAACAGGAAATCAACAGCTCAAAAAGAGAAGAAAGAGAAGGAAAAAGTAGGTAAAGCCACATCAAAGTCTAAGACGACCTCAAGTTCAAGATACAGCCTACCAGAGACCGAGTTGGAAGAGACCGTGGAAGGAATGAATCAGCCAGAATCACATGCTGCAGCACCTGTTCTGGTTGACAATGATGGTTGCGCAAAGCAGAGAGTGGGGGCGGCAATGAGAATTCACTGATCTCAGGTAAAATATTGGACACCGAGCAGGGCGTCTTTATCCCCACTGCAAACTACTACCAACACTTTCTGCGAGTCAGCAGAATCAACTCCAATAGGTTACATATTTCTACTCTTGGAGCACAGACAAGATCGAAACGAGCAATGTGAGCTGAAGACTTGTATTGAAGAAGCTGAACAATCGACATCTGCTGTTGAAAAAATGCAACTGCTGTATAATCCGAATGCAAGGTGCTTGGTGATAAATAAGCTGTGTTGGAAGATAGATATACTATAGAAAGAACAACATCAGAATCAAAAGTCTCCTGGAAAAGTGAAATTTCTCAGCTAAATTCCTTTCTAAAATAACTGTAGAAAACTTTAGACCAGATTCTGAGTTTGCTGCAGCTTATTGCATACATGGTTTGAATGCCTCAAAACTGAGAAGCCTGATTGTCCGATTCGACAATCTACGTGTCAAAGAAAATTTGATGCTGATTCTTAGACAAAAAAAGAGGAGATTGTATTTGAAAATAACCACATTCATATTTTCCCAGATTTCTCCCCTTCAACAGCTGCTAAAGGAGCTGCATTCTATAGTATCAAACAGTACTTATGCAAAGCTGAAATCAGATACAGCCTCTTGTTTCCAGCCGAATTACAAGTTTTTTGTGATGGCAAATTCTACATTTTCAGTTCTGAAGAAGCTGGAAAAGAGGCTATGCAAAGAAGATCTGAAATGCAACATTTGTGGTAACTATACATATTCTATTTCAGTTTCTTTCTATTCCCTTTTTGTCCACTTTTAATTTTTCTTTATTTTTGCAGTTACCATATTTAAATTTATTGTATTAAACATATGTACTGCATATTGAAGTTTATTTTATTAAAAATATGTATATTATGGTAACCATTAATTTTTTCCCTCTTTTTCTTTTTCTTATTTCTTAAGGGGACTGTTAATATTACACCCTTATTTTTTTGCTTCTGGACTGCTAAGATCTCTCAATTTAGTGTGGGCAAAGACACCAAGCTACTTATTATTCTATTTAACCAAACAACTGTAATGAGAAGTCAAACAAAATGACAATTTTATTGGCTAACTAAAAAGATTACAATATGCAAGCTTTCAAGGTAACTCAGGCCCCTTCTTCAGGCTTGCCAGAGACCTGGGCCTCACACTGTGCGTACGTACTTCTCTGCTCGGTTTTACAAACTGACTGCACCCAACATAAAGCACTGCTATTGTTTCTGTTTTCTGCCCTTCTTTTTTACATTCACATCAATGACATGGATTTATCAAATAAACCAAAATTAACTGCATATCATTTACAAATTTAACTGTAATCATTCTGTAACAATATAATGGTGCACGGAATGGCCAAACTGTTCCAACTACCATAGTTGCTTTAGCATTGTTAGAAGACGTTGCAAATGGAAGAATCAGAAGAAAATGTGTATGTATAGATTTTGATGACTGGCTTCTAAGTCAATTTTTGTTTCCAAGACCTATCCTCTTGGGGCTGTGTGCTGAACTGGTGCCGGTTTTACAAGAGCAGACTTCGAGGAATTGTGCTCTACCTGTTCCTTTACACGTTCTGTCCACTCTGGGGTTTTAAGCCACAAGAGCTTATCAAAGTGAACTTGCTGACCAGTCGTGCCATGCCAGCTGTATAGGATGGTATTATCAGCTTGTCATCCAAATGTATAAGATTTCCTTACAGTGTGGTAGAACTGGGAGATATCAAAGTGCAATTCGCAGCAATGTCTGGTTTTCCAAATATAATCAGAGAGTCAACGGCACTCACATTGCTATTGCAACGACCATGGTCAAGTTACATCAGCCTGTGATGAATCACCAAAAGAATGAAGTGGCATTACGTCATCTATAGAAGAAGAGCCTATAAAAACAAAAACTCAACACAGTGGCAGGTGCTTTTTCCAACTAGTGTGGCAAAAGACAAGCAGTCCTTTCAAAGATAGTGAGTCACCTAAATCATCCATATAAAGAGCAGAGAATTGATCTGTTGTGGCGCTTAATGCAATAGCGGCACTATAAATGCGCCTTCAGAGAATGAATTTGCTTATGTAAATGGAAAGCATTTCCATTCTATTATTGTGCTGCTCTACAGTGCATAGTAAGTGTGTCGCATTGTGTAAGTATGTAGCTTGAAGCATAACGAGGCACACAATTGTGCCTTGCCTGTACCAGAAGAGATGTGGCATGAATGAACCAGACCCTGAGCCACCAAATGATCAGCCAAATCAGACAGTGTTACAATTTTGTTTAAATGTAATTAGTAGAATGTAAAAGCATGTAATCAGACACAGCATTTATTTATTAACCAATTCATTTAATTTAACATCAATATCACATAGTACAGCCCTTATACTCCTTAACTCATTGGCCACATCTACAACAGGATCCACTATTGTGTTTTGTGACTCTATAACAGCGACCATTAGTACAAGGACAGATGGTTGCCCAGCAGTTTCCAAGACAAAGGTGTGTGTGCAGCCTGGGCACAGCAGCACCATCAC